>NC_063060.1:3033863-3153035 GCF_018812025.1 Megalobrama amblycephala | reverse complement strand
AAAAAAAAAAAATTAAAAATTAAATAACAGAATGAGAAATTTCCTTTTCCTCTATCCCAGCTTTTCTCAGTTTTTAAATTGATAATTCTCATAAAAGGTTCACACAAGTCCCCTCTATCGAACACCATAATTTGAAAGAACACCAAAACAAAAATATATTTAAATTGATTTTATTGCTCAGGGCTTAACAAAAGCCAATGAATATAAGTTATATACAAATGTCAGAGAAAATAAACTTAAACCAAGGCGTCAGAAGAGAGCAAATGCCGAAAACAAACAAAACAGAAACGTACTTAAGGTTAACAAAGTAACTTCCCTGCCCAAAATAAAATAAAATTAAAGACAATTTTCTTACCTCTCTCACTGACTAACGAAAAACAAGTGACAAGTTTAGGAGGGATAGAAACCCAAATAAATCAGCGCCCATCTCCCTACACAGGTTGACAGAGTCAGACTCGCACATCAACAGTAACATCGTTGTAACCACACTTTAGATTTACATTTCACCAATTGCTTAATAGCAAATACAACAACCACGGTGCTGGGATAGCAGATAAGGAAACTCTGGGGAGCTGTGTCTCTCTGCTGCTTTTTATAGCAGGTAAGCCACAATGCCGCTAATTGGCATCAGCTGCAGATGATTTGAAGCACTGTTTAGCAGAGAGAGAGAGAAAAAAGGGAAAAAACAAAAGAGAAGAGAACACACTACAAAAACATCCAAAACATACACAATTAAGTAATGAAACGTAACACCCCCACCGTTAAAATCATAAACCACCCACGTTGACCCAACAATCACATATTGTCAAAGAGACATTCATCTAAGATCTGGACAATGCGTCCGCAACAATATTGTCTGATCCTTTTTTATAGCGGATATCCAGATTGAATTCTTGAATGGCTAGAGACCACCGCATAAGGCGTTGATTTAAGTTAGACATGCGTTCAAGAAAAATTAGCGGATTATGATCTGTGTACACTATTATAGGGGTCCCACTACCACCCAAGTATACTTCAAAGTGCTGTAGTGCCATCAACATTGCCAGTGCTTCCTTCTCAATAACACTGTAGTTCTGCTGACCCTTTGAGAACTTTTTCGAGAAATAAGAGACAGGATGCTCTACACCGAATTGATCCTCCTGCAACAGGACCGCACCCGCTCCTGTTGCTGAGGCATCAATTTGCAATTTGAATGGGGCATTAAACTGAGGGGCTTTGAGTATAGGAGTACTACAGAGCAAATCTTTCGCAGCATTAAAAGCATGTTCACAGCTGGGTGTCCAGATAAACCTTTTTGCGGTGCTTAACAAATCTGTTAGTGGTGACACAACAGAGGAAAAGTTTGGACAGAAAGCACTGTAGTATCCACACATTCCTAGGAACCGTCGAAGCTCACATTTATTAGAAGCAACAGGGTACTCAAGGATAGCTGTAATCTTGGCTTCAACAGGCTTGACCATCCCTTGGCCAACTTGCTTACCCAAATAGGTGATTTTTCCTTTCGCGAACTCACACTTAGCAAGGTTCAGGGTTAATTAAGCATCAGCTAACCGCTGAAGTACCTCTTTGAGGTTGGATAAATGTTCTGTCCAAGTAAGTGAAGTGAATGGATAACTACATCGTCCAAGTATACTTCACAGTTCTCCACATCTGATAACATTGTATTCATTAAATGCTGGAATGCGGCGGGAGTGTTTCACATCCCGAAAGCCAAAACAGAATATTGCAGCAAACTGTCTGGAGTAACAAAAGCTGATATTTCTGATGCTCGCTGAGTCAGAGGCACCTGCCAGTATCCTTTAAGAAGATCCAGCTTTGTTACATACTTGGCATTACCCACTCTGTCCACACAGTCTTCAATCCTAGGAAGCGGGAAGGAATCAGCCTTAGTTA
The DNA here is from genome assembly GCF_018812025.1 of Megalobrama amblycephala. Lineage (NCBI taxonomy): Eukaryota > Metazoa > Chordata > Actinopteri > Cypriniformes > Xenocyprididae > Megalobrama > Megalobrama amblycephala. Next base: position 3,151,142 of record NC_063060.1, on the reverse strand, counting down.
CGTTGTTGACTTTGCGATACTCAGTGTAGAAGCGATAGGTGGAATCAGGTTTTGGTACGAGCAGGCAGGGCGAAATCCAGGGGCTCTGACTCGGCACAGCAAATCCATGCTTCAGCATATACTCCACTTCAGCCTTCATTATGTCACGCTTTTGAGGATTCAATCGATAGGGATGCTGCTTGATCGGAGACGCATCTCCAACATCAATGTCGTGGGAACAAACTGTAGTTTTTTCCAGGCACATCTGAAAATAGATTAGGGAATTCATACAGCAAGTTAGCCAGTTGATTAGATTGACTCTCACCAAGATAAGACTTCAAATTGCCTAGAATGACAGAATTCTGTAGAAGTGTGGAGGAAACTTGAACTTCTCTGTTACCCAGTCCATCTTCTTCCATGGTCTAGCTGGAAACCATAGCAACGGTTGAAGTTGGCACACTCTCAATCTCACACTTTTCATCATTTGCAGTTTTGTCACACTTTGTTTCACTTTTACACTGTGTAGTCACATACCTTTTTAGCATGTTAATATGGCACACATGGCTTTTGCGTCTGCGGTCAGGTGTGTCAGTGATGTAATTTGTGTCACTCACAGAAGAAAGGGAAGACCTTCGTCCCAGTCTTTTCCTGTCTCAACACAGTAACTCCGCAGCATTGTTTTTAGAGTTTGGTGGAACCTCTCAATCACACCCTGCAAATCTGGATGGTAGGCACTGGATAACTGGTGACTAATGTCAAGTTGACAAATTTTGCAAGCTTTACAAAAGACAGACACATCAGATTTTATACCAGGCCAATAGAAGTATCTGGAAATTCTGGTCATCGTCACGCCCAGATGACCAGACATTACGTGCTCATGGGCCACTCTTAACACATCCGTTCGATAGCCAACAGGTAAAACTATCTGTCTTACCTCCTGACAATTCTCATCGTCAATATCTGGTTTCCATCTGCGCATCAGCAATCCATCATCCCAGAAATACATCACTCCTGGAAAAGACATTTGCCCAAGATCTGCAGCTTTAATACTCTCAGTTAGTGTTGTGTCTTCTCGTTGTGCTTTTATCAACTGTTCTCTGCTCACTGTTAAGGGGGTTTTGGGCTGGAATCAAGTGGAATCATGCTTTAGCTCTGGCTCTACAGTGTACACTCTACTGGAGTAGAGTCAGGAAATAGAAAGCAATCAGCAAGATTTACCATATAGCTGAACTTCTGAGCTTGTGCACGGGTCACTACGCATGCAGGGAATGCTGAAGGAAACAAAGCAGAAAGATCAGATTGCTCCTTTTCAATTGGGGTTTGAACAGGAACAGGAAAAACTTTGCCACCTGCTAAATCATTTCCTATTATTAAATCTACACCTTCCACAGGTAACCGTTTACGGACACCCAGCTTGAACGCTCCACTAACCAGATCTGACTTCAAATGAACCATATGCAGAGGCACATTAACACAGCGCATCTCAATACCTCGAACTAATACATCATAATCAGTGTAAGTATCAGCAGAAAATGGTAAGCAATGGTCAAGAATAAAGGATTGAGCTGATCCAGTATCTCTTAGCATGACAACTGGCTTAAACTCAGCATCAGGAAAAAGGGAAACCATGCCTTCTAACATAAACAGCTGATAACTTTCCACGTCAGCAGTGCTTAGTTTTGGTAAAGACTGGGAAATTGCTACACTTTTAGTTTTCACATTCTTCTGCTTCCACAACTGACAGTCTGCAATCAGATGTTCAGGACTCAAACAATAGAAACATTTTCTTTTGTCATTTTTGCCAGATTTAGTTTTACGTACACTCTTGGAAAAGTTTTCTGCCCTAACAGGGTGCATTACATGAGGCGTTACACTCTGCGCATCGACTGATCTCGGAGCAAAACCCAGCTAACAAAAAAACGTCCCCAGAATGTCCCCTGAATAGCCTCTGCGAACGTCCCCCGAACGTCCATGTGTAGGGTCCTCTAGCTGTCCCGGGGACGTCCGCAAAGACGTCCTCCGGACGTTCACAGGGACATTCAGCGGCCATTCGGATGTTTAGGGGACTTTCGTTTAAAGTCCTCTAAACGTCATTTTAAATTTATTTTACTCATTCTCTAAACGTCATTTTAAATCTATTGCACGTGAGAACTTCTTAGGAACAATTTAAACAGCTATTTCGTTTTTAATATTTTATTTGAACAATTAAAATGTTATGTTAATTGAATATTAAGACATAACAAAAACATACACAACAAGACATCCAAGTAAAACTAAAGAGAAAGGAAAAATGGGTTTGCAAGAAAACTATATAGGTAACATACATTTATAATTTAACAAAAAAAGACAAGAATTACACAAACATTTATTCTGAAAAAACAATACAATTAAACTTTAGCAGATTAAAGAGTTTTTTCTGTGCGTGGGTGGGTGCGCGAGTGGGTGCTTGTGTCAGGCAAAGGCGCAGGAAGTTCTCTGGAAGCGCTCTGGAAGCTGTGGGGTTCTGGTTGTTCTCGTTGGCTTCCAACCTAAACAACAAAACGAACACATTTAGTTGTGCTATGATTTGATATGTATTAAAAAATATCTAAAATGTGCTTTTTTCCTGCGTTAATAAAAGCATCCACTCTTATTTATATATTTTCATAGTTATAAAAGTTGTGTATATGTAAATGCCGACGTCATGCTCGATCTACATGTGAGCTCATAATAGCTTCGTCTCCATGATGCATTTGTTACACGACACGAGCTCAGACAGAGCGCTTTATGTAGGCCCTACTCGGCATACGAAAAATACATTTTAATGTGACATCAAGTTAGGTAAGTCTAATGACATAGGCCTACATTGATTGTTTTTTATGATCTTTGATGTTATTATGCTTATTGTCTCCAGCGTAAAGCGAAAGGAATGTTTTGATAATTAAGCACAACTTTTGGCACTCGATTACGCGCGCATTTGCACTTTTCATCCGGAACAAAATGGTTAAGCAGGTGACATAATTGTTCCAAATTAGTTCACTTGTTCCAATTTGTGACTGATTTTACTTTGAAGTTTGGCTTTAAGACGAAAAACGTGCAATGTCTTCTAATGCCTAGCCTATTTCTGTTCCCTTTCGATACTTCACTCGTACTGCGTATGGGGAAAAGTCTCCCTTTTTCCCCGTCACTGAAGCCTTTTTCAATAACGCAGTGTAACTGCACCGTCATTGGTTCACTCATAGACAAGTTGTTGAACCAATGGCGGCGCGGCATAGCTGCGCGGCCTATGGCGAGAAAGCGCGCGAACTTTCCCGCCGAAATGGGCGGGGTTAAGGGCTATATAAGCAGGCGCCAGTGCTTTCTCCTTCAGCGACGACTTCTACTTCTCCTCGCTGATCTCCGCCTGAAGCCGAAGAAGCTCGCCGCCTTCAAGAAGCTCTCGCCGCCGTCAGAAGAGGCTCCCGCAGCGGACTCAGCTGGACCCGCTGGTCGGAGACAGCGCCGGCACCCTCGCTGACTGCAGCCCGCAGCGCTGTCCTCGAGTCGCCGCCTCCCACTTCTGGCCGCTTCCTAGCGTGTCTCCTGCCGCCATCCGGCGCGCCTTCCTGAGAGCTTCTCCACGGCTTATTGCCGCTCTAAAAGAGCATAAACAGCGGTTTTCACCGCTCCATCTGAGCTTCCGCGGCCCTCGCCGCTCTAAAAAGAGCCCCCAATCGCCGTTATCACGGCGGCGGCGTTGATACAAATGCCGCGTCACTCATGTGGCACGTGCAGAGCCCCTCTGCATGACGACGATGGTCACAGCGAGTGCGTCGCTTGCCTGGGCAAGTCCCACGCTGACGGCGCGCTTGCTGGAGCCTCATGCCCGCACTGCGAGAGCATGAGTCTCGGTTCCCTGCGCTCGCGGGTCGCCTTCTTCACAGAGGGCGATCTCGCCGCTCGCGCCCTCCCGTCTCCTTCCTCCCGTGAGCCGGCAAGGAAGAGACAGCGGGGTAGAGCGACCCAGTGCCCGGAGTTTGGCGAGCTCACGCCAGCCCAGCCCCCGCGTGCCTCGCCCTCTCCTCCAAGGGAACATTCTCCCGTCTTGTTCTCCCGACCCGAGCAGCGTCCCTCTGCCGATGCAAGCGACCTCGTCTCGTTTAGAGGATCGGACGACGAGCAGGATGACTCCATGTCCCTCGCTGCCTCCGAAGCAGAAGGTTGGGCTGGCGAGCCGGAAGATCCCGCTCCCCCACCTCCTTTGGAGCCCATAGAGCACGGCCAAGGCATGGATGCCGAACTCTTCCGCATCCTGTCCAGAGCCATGGAAGAGCTGGACCTCGAGTGGGCCTCTCCAGAGGAGCCATCTCGCAGCCGCCTGGACGAATGGTTCCTCCCAGGCCGCGCCAAACGCCTCGCCAGCGCTCAGCTCCTTTCTTCCCCGAGGAGCTCACAAAATCGTGGCACGCTCCGTACTCCGCCCGCCTCCACACGACGCATCGCTCTGCCCTCACCGCCGTTGACGGCGCAGAGGAGAAGGGATACAAGCATCTGCCACCCCTGGATGAAACGGTGGCTGCTCACCTCTGTCCTCCCGCGGCTGTGGGATGGAAGACGAAGAGGGCCCTTCCTTCCAAGCCCTGCCGGACCACATCTACTCTGGCTGGACGGGCTTACACCTCGGCGGGCCAAGCTGCCTCTGCGCTCCATACAATGGCCATATTCCAAGTCTTCCAGGCCAAACTCCTCCGCTCGCTGGATGAGTCCAGTATAGACGCACCGGCCTTCAAGGACCTCCGCAGCGCCACCGATCTAGCCCTGCGAGCCACGAAGGCTACGGCCCAGGCCATTGGCCGCTCAGTGGCCAGCCTGGTAGTGTTGGAGTGCCACCTGTGGCTCAACTTGACGGAAATAAAGGACCTGGATAAGACGGCCTTTCTGGACGCTCCGGTCTCACCCTTCGGTCTCTTTGGGCCAGCAGTGGATGGCTTTACCGAGCGCTTCACCGCGGCGCAGAAGTCGTCTCAGGCTATGAGACATTTTCTGCCCAAGCGCTCCAGCTCTGCTTCTGCTTCCAGCCGCCCCAGGACTGCGCCGGCTCAGCAGAACAAGCCAACGCCACCCGCCGCCCAGGCAGCGCCGCCTAAGGAGCACCGCCAGCGCTCACGCCCTGCAAAGCGCCCTCCCTTCCCGAGACGCCAGGGACCCCGGCCCAAGATTGTGCTGGACCCGGTGACTCCGAAGACGTCCTGATTTTTCAAAAAGGAAGAGGACGGGGGATTGTCTCGTTGCGACCGGACCACCCCAAAAGCTCCTACGTGCAGTTTCCCCTCCGCCTCGTTTAATTCCGGGCGTGGGAAACATGCTTCATGTTGTAGCTGGGCCCACAACTGTTGCGCCCAATCAAAACGCCGTTTTCACGGCGAACACTATTTTACTTCATCAAAAAGAGAGCAAATTTCCTCTTCCACCTCTCTCGGTGTGCGGCCCCCTCTATGGCGGCCTGCCATCCGATGTCATTCAACCCCTTGTCACTCGGGCCGAGGCTTGGCAAGCCATCCCCGGTGTGTCAGAATGGATCCTGGGGATCGTAACTCAGGGCTACTCGCTCCAATTTGCACGACGGCCCCCTCACTTCGGCGGGGTGCTTCAAACCTCAGTGAACCCGGACAGCGCTCACATCCTCCGTGCCGAGGTTATGACGTTGCTAAGAAAGGGAGCTGTGGAAATAGTTTCCCCTGCGGAGCGCGAGTCAGGCTTTTACAGCCGCTACTTTCTGGTCCCCAAGAAGGATGGCGGTCTCAGACCCATCCTAGATCTCAGACTTTTGAATCGCTCCCTCATGAGACGGAATTTCAAAATGCTGACGCTGAAGCAGATCCTCGTGCACATTTGCCCCGAGGACTGGTTCTGCTCGCTGGACCTGAAGGATGCGTATTTTCACATCCAGATAGCCCCCCATCACAGACGATTCTTGAGATTCGCATTCGAGGGGGTGGCGTACCAATATACGGTCCTGCCTTTCGGGCTGTCTCTGGCTCCTCGCACTTTCACCAAGTGCATGAACGCGGCGCTTTCCCCTCTGAGACAAATGGGAATCCGGGTTTTAAATTATCTCGACGACTGGCTCATCCTAGCCCGTTCACGAGCCGAGCTGGAACACCACAGATCCGTGCTCCTCAGCCATCTGCAATGCCTGGGTCTCAGGGTCAACTTAGCCAAGAGCTCGCTGTGCCCCAGCCAGCAAATTTCGTTTCTGGGGGCAGTCTTCAACTCAGTCCGTATGACGGCAGTAGTCTCGTCAGAACGCGCTCTGGCGATTCAGCAGCTCGCGGCCTCAGTCAAGAACAAAGCCTATCTCCCTCTGAAGCTTTTCCAGAGGTTGCTAGGGTTGATGGCTTCCGCCTCCCCGGTGCTGCAGCTCGGCCTTCTTCGGATGCGGCCTCTGCAGTACTGGTTGAAGTTCCGGGTTCCTCCAAACGCCTGGCGGCACGGCTGCCTATGTCTCAAGGTCAATCGGGCCTGTCTTCTAGCCCTGAAACCTTGGTTGAACCCTGCCTGGTTCAGTATTGGAGTACCCCTGCAGGCGGTCTCACAAAGGACAGTGCTCTCAACGGACGCCTCCAACTCGGGTTGGGGCGCTGTGTGCGAGGGCAGACCGGCCTTCGGCTCGTGGAGTCACGAGGAAAGCCGTCTACATATCAACTGTCTAGAGATGCTAGCAGTGATGAAAGATCTTCAATCTTTTCAGGCTCACTTGACAGGACGCCATGTCTTAGTCCAATCGGACAGCATGACAGTGGTGTCGTACATAAACCATCAGGGAGGTCTCTCGTCCAGCCGCTTGTGCGCTCTGGCGAAACGCCTTCTGATATGGGCTCTGCCGAGACTTCAGTCGCTCAGAGCGACTCATATTCCGGGCAAGACCAATCTGGGCGGGGACGTTCTAAATACCATTTCTCAGGCGAGAGCCCCGTCCACGAGACGCCTCTACGCTCAAAAATGGTCGGTCTTTGTTGATTGGTGTTCCTCATGCAACATAGACCCTGTGGAGAGTGACGTATCCTTCATACTGTCTTTCCTCCAAGAGCGTTTGGATATGGGGCGCACCCCTTCAACGCTTAAAGTTTACGTGGCAGCCATCGCAGCGTTCCATGCTCCTATTGCCGGCCAATCAGTGGGTCGAAACGGCCTTGTAGTCCGTTTCTTAAGGGGTTCTAGGCGATTAAATCCACCTCGTCCCCTTACTGTACCCACCTGGGACCTTTCTCTGGTCCTCAGAGCCCTAAAAGGTAACCCCTTCGAGCCGCTGCATTCAGCTGACCTCAGGTCCCTGATGCTAAAAACCGCTCTGCTACTTGCACTAGCATCGGTCAAGCGTGTTGGCGATTTGCAGGCCCTCTCTGTGAGCCCTGCATGCCTCGAGTTCGGACCTAACGATTCTAAGGTCATTCTGAAACCCAGGCATGGCTACGTTCCCAAAGTGCTCTCCCCGTTTAGAGCGCAGGTCATCTCACTTTCTGCTCTTCCTTCCTCTACGGATGAACGAGAGCTGGAATTACTCTGCCCTGTCAGGGCATTGAGGACCTATGTGGAGCGATCTCAGCCTTTCAGGCAGTCGGATCAGCTCTTTGTTTGTTTTGGTGGCCGCACCAGGGGGTCTCCGGTCTCAAAACAACGTCTCTCACGTTGGATAGTCGACGCCATTAATCTGTGTTACTCCTCTCTTGGTGCTGATTGCCCCATAGGACTTAGAGCTCATTCCACTAGGGGAATGGCTTCCTCATGGGCTTGGTCCAACGGAGTTTCCATAAAAGACATCTGTGAGGCGGCCGGCTGGTCTTCGCCGTCCACTTTTGTCAGGTTCTACCATCTTGATGTCCCGACCTTACAAGCTCGGGTTCTTTCAGTGTGATTGGCGGCCCCTTATGAGTTCCGCCTCACGCCGTTACAGGATTAATTTCCTTGTAGTGTAACAAGGGATACGGCGGCTTTGCCTTCTTGCTTGTTTTCCTGGTCCCCTTCCGGCGTCCAAAACAAGTTTTGTCCTCGGAGCTGTTCAAGCTCTGCACGATGAGCCCACTTGGCCGATTCCCCTGAGATTCGGGATCTCCTCTCTCAGGCAAGTACGAGTGAACGTATCTGGCACCCACAGCCAGACGCTACTGGGCTACTAACGTAACCTCTGGTCCCTGAGATACGGAGCCGAGTAACCTCCCCGGGGCGTTACTAAATACCATTTGCTCAGGCGAGAGCCCTGCGTCCTTCGAGACGCCTCTACGCTCAAAAATGGTTGATCTTTGTTGATTGGTGTTCACTCACGCAAATAGACCCTGTGGAGAGTGACGTATCCTTCAACTGCCTGCTTCCATATAGCCCTTGGATATGGGGCGCACCCATTTCGGCGCTTAAAGTTTTGCGTGGCTTTCTGCCATAGGCCGCGAGCTATGCCGCGCCGCCATTGGTTCAACAACTTGTCTATGAGTGAACCAATGACGGTGCAGTTACACTGCGTTATTGAAAAAGGCTTCAGTGACGGGGAAAAAAGGAGACTTTTCCCCATACGCAGTACTCGTTCCGTATCTCAGGGAACCGAGGTTACGTTAGTAACCAAGTACGATTTCTATTATGCACGTGTGTGTCGTGGTCTTGCGTCTGTCAGAGCAGAAATGAAAGCAGTCAGTCATTCGTAAATTAAATGGGCATCATTTATCTAATAGAACAAAAAAGTAATTCTGGTTAGTAATAAGTGAAGCTGCTAATGCTTTTTGTAGAGTTGTTTAATTCTCTGCCAAGATTTTTTATCTTCAGTTGATTTCATCGAAGACAGTCAATTGTAGTTGTTTCTCTTTCCTTTAGCACAGGGGTGTCCAATCCTGCTCCTGGAGAACGACCATCCTGCAGATTTCAGCTCCATCCCCCAGATTTCAGCTCCATCCCCCATCAAACCAGCTAATCAAGGTGTTCAGGGTGTTACATGCCAGCCCGTTTTAGTCTAAGGGAGATGGCATGGCAGTAACAAAATTTTGGAGAGAGAGAGAGAGAGAGCACAGGAACCTCTTGTCTCCCACCCCAGCAACACACATCGAAAACCAATGATTCTTAGATGATATTTATTAGATCAAATATAAAAGAGGAAAAACATAAGCTTCAGGAGGGGCCAAAGGCCAACATAACAAACAAAACATTTCTAACTCAGGTTTAATCATAACTTACCTATACATAACCAAAAAGAAAAATAAATAACAAATGAACTTGCCTATCTTCCTGACTACAAATAACCAGGAGAAAAGCAATTTCAAACAAAAAAAAAGGCACCCACCTCCCTACAAATTTACTTAAAATAAATCTTAAATTCTAAAGAAAACAAAGCCTATAAATCTTCAACTACATTCACAGCAGCACCGATGGTTAACAAAGATCATTGACCAAAAACAGTGGCATTATCTGGGGCAAGAGAAAAGAAGTCCATGTGGCAGGCAAGCAACCATCTGCAACCCTCTCCCTCTCAGCTTGTTGTGAGACAGTGCTGGCTTTATATGCTGGCTTTCTCTTGGTTGCAGCCAATCAGTGGCTCTGAGGTGAATGGGCAGCAAATCAGCCACAGGTGTACCCAATTACCTCCCTCAACAAGGTAGTTGTGGACATGTAGGAAAAACAAAAAGAGAAACAAACACAAAAGCACACAAAACAATTAAATAAAGTCTCCAGACGTAACAAGGGCTGCTTGATAATTACAGACAGGTGTGTCGGAGCAGGGTTGGAACTGAAGTCAGCTGTCTGTCCGCCTGTATGTTGTATTGTTCTATCTATCTGTCCTTCTATCTATCTGTCAGTCAGTCTGTCCGTCTGTCTGTGTGAGATGATTAAATGTGCTTTTCTTTGGCTAACTGTTTATACCTGAAAATTGTTATAATGCACTCACCTGATTAGCTGCTTTTGCACAATCTGGGGCATGTTTTAGGGTCGTGGCAATCTTCTCCTCCACACTCTGCGATTTTTGGTGTGGGTATGACACTGCAGGTACCTTGATTTAATACAGAGATCACAGTTATTAAAATAGAATTAGAATTTATTAAAATAGTTATTAAAATTAGAATTAGAAAAAAGCAGCATTTTCCAAAAGCATCAAACATTGATCTTATTTATTTCTGCTATATATATATACAGTACAGTACAAAAGTTTGGAACCACTAAGATTTTTAATGTTTTTAAAAGAAGTTTCATCTGCTCACCAAGGCTACATTTATTTAATTAAAAATACAGTAAAAAACAGTAATATTGTGAAATATTATTACAATTTAAAATAACTGTGTACTATTTAAATATATTTGTCAAAGTAATTTAATAATTGAAACTGTGTTCATTGGAAACCATGTAATACCCTCGGCCACTGCAGAATGCATCACCGCAAAAATAAAAGATGTGTTGTCAGACCGTGGTGTAGCTATGGGTCGGGTAGTTGGACTGGGAAGTGATGGAGCAAATGTGATGGTGGGTAGAAAGGCCGGAGTTGCGCAGCATCGCTTTCCTGGATTGAAGGATGAAGCTTTAGGTAATCAAATTCAAATGACACGCCACTATCTGGAACCTTATCAAATTCGTTTTTTTTTAAATTCCTTTCTTGATATTTTCATAACACATTGATTAGGGCTGCAATAATACATGTATCCATGTGAACCAAATGGATATGGATACGACTGTATTTTAAGAGGACCTATGCTGGGTACACACTAAAAGATTTTTACAATCGTATAAGATTTTCAAAATGTGAGAGACCACAAACATGAGGACAGAAAACCCTTTTTTGTGCAGCACTACTTCCTTCCTTCCGCCACGGATTCAAATCTCAGGTTGTCAGTTGGACCAAGCCTCAGTTACTAATTCTAAAACGTCACTTCAGAACTAGTAACGAAGGAACGTTTCAAAATTTAAGTTGTCAGTTGAACCAAGCCTCCGTTACTAACTCTAAAACGTCACTTTAGAACTAGTAACGAAGGAACGTTGAGTCGCTTCATTGAAACACATTGAATTTTGTACAGTATTAGAGAGAGAGAGAGAGCAGAGAGAGAGAGAGAGAGAGCAAGAGAGAGAGAGAGAGAGCAAGAGAGAGAGAGTAGGCGATTACCTGTGTATATTGCATTACATTCATTCTTCAAGTCGATGTCCGTAATATTATATCCTTTATACAAGTCCGTTTGAATGTCCGCTTTCTCTACGGAACATACATGGCTAACATTAGACATTCTCGAATGCTTTGCTTAGAAAGAAAATCACTTCAGAGGAGGGCATTCATTGTGGAGGAAAACCATGGGATCAAAATTGTGGTCTCCATTCTTCATACTTTCTAGGGTGTGACAAAAATAAAAAATAGAATTACCAAAACTAAAATAATAATATAGCTGCAAGCAGCAATTACGGGGCCAAGCACAAAAACGGCACAAGAAGCAAGCCAACACGACTGGGAGCATCAGGCTAACTGCAGCAGTGAGCAATTAAAGACCTATTAAGATAATTTTAGGCAAAAGAGCTGAATAATGATCAAAAATTAGGATTTACTGGTTCATAACTTTCGACCAATAGGTGGCGCTGTGTCCAGATTGTTGTGGTATGGTCAGAGTGAGGTGACAATGACACTTGCAAAGTTTGGTGTCAATATGTCAAAGCACTGAAGAGATACAGCTTCAAGAGTCATTTTTACATCATGCCTCAAATTCATTACTCCGGTATACAAAAACGGTTTTACATATCGACTTGAAATCCATAACTTTTTGTCGGCATGGTCTGAAGATGATACGGTTCGATTTTAGTGAAAATCGGAGCAACGGTCTAGGAGGAGTTCGAAAAAGTAGGTTTTTAAAGAAAAACAATATGGCGGACAGGAAGTTCAGCCGACTATAGCAAATTTGATATCTATGTTCTCAACATGACCCAAGGAATATACTGAGACCAGTTTCATTACAATTGGTGAATACAGTCAAAAGTTATTAACATTTTTGTACATTTTGTTATAACTTTTGACCACAAGGTAGTGCTGGTCCGAAACTTCTCAGGCTCCTTCAGGGCATTGTCCTGATGACCCATACCAAATTTAGGAATTTTGGTCAAACCCATCAGAAGTTATAAGCAAAAATAACCATTTTTCATAACTCCACTCCAGTAGGTGGCGCTGCGCCGAAACACTGTATAATGCCTCAGGTCATGCTTGTGATGACACGTACCAAGTTTGGTCTGAATATGATAAAGCATTGCAGAGATACAGCTTCAAGAGTAATTTTTGCATCATATCTCAAATTCTTTGCTCTGGTATACGAAAACGGTTTGACTTATCGACTTGAAATCCATAACTTTTTGTCGTCATGGTCTGAAGATCATACGGTTCAATTTTGGTGAAAATCGGAGCAACGGTCTAGGAGGAGTTCGAAAAAGTAAGTTTTTAAAGAAAAACAATACAGCGGACAGGAAGTTCAGCTGACTATAGCAAATTTGATATCTATGTTCTCAGCATGACCCAAGGAATCTACTGAGACCAGTTTCATTACAATCGGTTAATATAGTCAAAAGTTATTAGCATTTTTGTAAATTTTGTTATAACTTTTGACCACAAGGTGGCGCTGGTCCGAAACTTCTCAGGCTCCTTGAGGGCATTGTCCTGATGACCCATACCAAGTTTTGTAAAGATACGTTAATGCGTTCGTAAAATACAGCATTTTAGCACAAAATTCAAAATGGCCGACGGCCAAAATGGCTGATATGGGAAAATTGGATATCATTCGACTCGGAATGATGCCCCGAATCCAACGGGACCAAATTTATGATTTTTGGACAAACCCATCAGAAGTTATAAGCAAAAATATTAATTTTTCAGATCTCTGCACCCCTAGGTGGCACTGCGCCGAAACGCTGCATGTTGCCTCAGGTCATGCTTGTGATGACAGGTACCAAGTTTGGTCTGAATACGATAAAGCGTTGCAGAGATACAGCCTTACTTCTATTTTCGCAAGCGCTACGTACAATTCGTTCTTGTGTTTTCGAAAACGGTTTGAGCAATCGACTTGAATTCCATAACTTTTTGTCAGCATGGTCTGAAGATGATCTGGTTCAATTTTCGTGAAAATCAGAGTAACGGCCTAGGAGGAGTTCGAAAAAGTAGGTTTTTCAGAAAATTCAAAATGGCAGAAAAAAATTTATGACGGAAAATGACGTCATAGGGTGCAATCGATTCGGCTTGAGCCAAGGAATCAGAGGAAAAAAGAATTTTGTTTCTAGCCCTTATGGTTCAAAAGTTATTAACATAAACATAAGTGCAACTTTGGACAGCTGGTGGCGCTAGAGGGATTGAGTTAGAGACTCCAAATTGGCTATGGACATAGATCAGACTGTCCTCTAACTGTGTGCCAAATTTCATAACTTTCCCGCAAACGGTTCTATGGTCTGCCATAGACTTCAAGAGCGGAAGAAGAAGAAGAAGAAGAAGAATAAAAAAAAAAAAAAAGAACGCCAACGGATACAATAGGTGCCTCCGCACCTTCGGTGCTTGGCCCCTAAATATAGCTGCAAGCAGCAATTATGGGGCCAAGCACAAAAACGGCACAAGAAACCAGCCAACACGGCTGGGAGCATCAGACCAACTGCAACAGTGAACAATTAAAGACGTATTAAGATCATTTTAGGCATAAGAGCTGAAAATTATCAAAAATGAGGATTTACTGGTTCATAACTTTCGACCAATAGGTGGCGCTGTGTCCAAATTGTTGTGGTATGGTCAGAGTGAGGTGACAATGACACTTCCAAAGTTTGGTGTCAATATGTCAAAGCACTGAAGAGATACAGCTTCAAGAGTCATTTTTGAATCATGCCTCAAATTCTTTGCTCTGGTATACAAAAACGGTTTGACATATGGACTTGAAATCCATAACTTTTTGTCGGCATGGTCTGAAGATGACACGGTTCAATTTTGGTGAAAATTGGAGCAACGGTCTAGGAGGAGTTTGAAAAAGTAGGTTTTTAAAGAAAAACAATATGGCGGACAGGACGTTTAGCTGACTATGGCAAATTTGATATCTATGTTCTCAGCATAACCCAAGGAATCTACAGAGACCAGTTTCATTACAATTGGTTAATATAGACAAAAGTTATTAGCATTTTTGTAAATTTTGTTATAACTTTTGACCACGAGGTGGCGCTGGTCCGAAACTTCTCAGGCTCCTTCAGGGCATTGTCCTGATGACCCATACCAAATTTATGAATTTTGGTCAAACTCATCAGAAGTTATGAGCAAAAATAACAATTTTTCATATCTCCACTCCAGTAGGTGGCGCTGCACGAAACACTGTATAATGCCTCAGGTCATGCTTGTGATGACATGTACCAAGTTTGGTCTAAATATGTCAAAGCATTGTAGAGATACAGCTTCAAGGGTAATTTTTGCATCACATCTCAAATTCTTTGCTCCGGTATACGAAACGGTTTGACTTATCGACTTGAAATCCATTACTTTTTGTCGGCATGGTCTGAAGATGACATGGTTCAATTTTGGTGAAAATTGGAGCAACGGTCTAGGAGGAGTTCGAAAAAGTAGGTTTTTGAAGAAAAACAATATGGCGGACAGGAAGTTCAGCTGACTATGGCAAATTTGATATCTATGTTCTCAGCATGACCCAAGGAATCTACTCTGACCAGTTCCATTACAATCGGTCAATATAGTCAAAAGTTATTAGCATTTTTGTAAATTTTGTTATAACTTTTGACCACAAGGTGGCACAGTGCTGAAACTTCTCAGGCTCCTTCAGGGCATTGTGCTGATGACCATACCAAGTTTTGTAACGATACGCTAATGCGTTCGTATACAGCATTTTAGCACGAAATTCAAAATAGCCGACGGCCAAAATGTCCGATATGGGAAAATTGATATCATTTGATCGGCATGATACCCCGAATCCAACAAGACCAAATTTATGATTTTTGGACAAACCCATCAGAAGTTATAAGCAAAAATATCCATTTTTTCATATCTCCGCACCAGTAGGTGGCGCTGAGCCGAACACTGCATGGTGCCTCAGGTCATGCTTGTGAAGACATGTACCAAGTTTGGTCTGAATATGATAAAGTGTTGCAGAGATACAGCCTTACTTCTATTTTCGCAAGCGCTACGTACATTCGTTCGTGTGTTTTTCGAAAATGGTTTGAGCAATCGACTTGAATTCCATAACTTTTTGTCACCATGGTCTGAAGATGATCTGGTTCAATTTTCATGAAAATCGGACTAACGGCCTAGGAGGAGTTCGAAAAAGTAGGTTTTTCAGAAAATTCAAAATGGCGGAAAAATTTTCATGACGGAAAATGACGTCAATGATGCAATCGATTCGTCTTGACCAAGGAATCATAGGAAAAAAGAATTTTGTTTCTAGCCTTATGGTTCAAAAGTTATTAGCATAAACATAAGTGCAACTTTGAACAGCTGGTGGCGCTAGAGGGATTGAGTTAGAGACTCCAAATTTGCTATGGACAAAGGTCATTCTGTCCTCTAACTGTATGCCAAATTTCACAACTTTCCCGCAAGCGGTTCTATGGGCTGCCATAGACTTCAAGAGCGGAAGAAGAAGAAGAAGAAGAAGAAGAATAAGCGTACGGAACGCCAACAATAACAATAGGTGCCTAAGCACCTTCGGTGCTTGGCCCCTAATAAGAAAACTAACGGAAACAATAGGTGCCTCCGCACCTTCGGTGCTTGGCCCTAAATATAGCTGCAAGCAGCAATTACGGGGCCAAGCACAAAAACGGCACAAGAAGCAAGCCAACACGGCTGGGAGCATCAGGCTAACAGCAGCAGTGAGCAATTAAAGACCTATTAAGATCATTTTAGGTAAAAGAGCTGAAAAATGATCAAAAATGAGGATTTACTGGTTCATCACTTTCGACCAATAGGTGGCGCTGTGTCCAAATTCTTGCGGTATGGTCAGAGTGAGGTGACAATGACACTTGCAAAGTTTGGTGATTTATGATTTTTGGACAAACCCAGCAGAATTTATAAGCAAAAATATCCATTTTTCATATTTCCGCACCAGTAGGTGGCGCTGCGCCGAAACACTGCATGATACCTCAGGTCATACTTGTGATGACAGGTACCAAGTTTGGTCTGAATACGATAAAGCAGTGCAGAGATACAGCTACAAGAGTGGGCTTTACAACATGCCTCAAATTCATTGCTCCGGTATACGAAAACGGTTTTACGTATCGACTTGAAATCCATAACTTTTTGTCGGCATCGTCTGTAGATGATACATTTCAATTTTGGTGAAAATCAGAGCAAAGGTGTAGGAGGAGTTCGAAAAAGTAGGTTTTTAAAGAAAAACAATATGGCGGACAGGAAGTTCAGCCGACTATAGCAAATTTGATATCTATGTTCTCAACATGACCCAAGGAATCTACTGAGTCCAGTTTCATTACAATCGGTTAATATAGTCAAAAGTTATTAGCATTTTTGTAAATTTTGTTATAACTATTGACCACAAGGTGGCGCTGTGCCGAAACTTCTCAGGCTCCTTCAGGGCATTGTCCTGATGACCCATACCGAGTTTCATAATGATATGCTAATGCGTTCGTAAAATACAGCATTTTAGCACAAAATTCAAAATGGCCGACGGCCTAAATGGCCGAAGTGGGAAAATTGGATATCATTCGACTCGATATGATTCCCCAAATCCAACGAGACCAAATTTATGATTTTTGGACAAACCCATCAGAAGTTATAAGCAAAAATGTCAATTTTTCATATCTCCGCACCAGTAGGTGGCGCTGCGCCGAAACACTGCATGGTACCTCAGGTCATGCTTGTGATGACATGTACCAAGTTTGGTCTGAATACGATAAAGCATTGCGGAAATACAGCCTTACTTCTGTTTTCACAAGCACTACATACAATTCGTTCGTGAGTTTTTCGAAAACGGTTTGAGGAATCGACTTGAATTCCATAACGTTTTGTCAGCATGGTCTGAAGCTGATCTGATTCAATTTTCATGAAAATCGGAGTAACGGTCTAGGAGGAGTTCGAAAAAGTACGTTTTTCAGAAAATTCAAAATGGCGGAAAAATTTTCATGACGGAAAATGACGTCATATGGTACAGTCGATTCGTCTTGAGCCAAGGAATCAGGGGAAAAAAGAATTTTGTTTCTAGCCCTTATGGTTCAAAAGTTATTAACATAAACATAAGTGCAAATTTGGACAGCTGGTGGCGCTAGAGGGATTGAGTTAGAGACTCCAAATTTGCTATGGACAAAGGTCAGACTGTCCTCTAACTGTGTGCCAAATTTCACAACTTTCCCGCAAGCGGTTCTATGGGCTGCCATAGACATCAAGAGCGGAAGAAGAAGAAGAATAATAAGCGTACGGAACGCCAACAATAACAATAGGTGCCTAAGCACCTTCGGTGCTTGGCCCCTAATAAGCGTACGGAACGCCAACAATAACAATAGGTGCCTAAGCACCTTCGGTGCTTGGCCCCTAATAAGCGTACGGAACGCCAACAATAAAATAGGTGCCTAAGCACCTTTGGTGCTTGGCCCCTAATAATAAGCGTACGGAACGCCAACAATAACAATAGGTGCCTAAGCACCTTCGGTGCTTGGCCCCTAAAAATGATGAGAGGATAACAAAATGGATAAAAAATACATACTTGAAGTATTCCTTTTGCCCCCTGAGTCTCTACATCTTTCAGCTTTAGCCTTGAGTGTTGAACTCCTTCAGCTTCACCCCTGACTTTCTGGGCCCTGAAGATTTGCCCCCTGAGTCTCTGCCTCCTACAGCTTCAGCCCTGAGTGTCGAACTCCTTCGGCTTCACCCGAGTTTCTGGGTCCTGAAGATTTGCCCCCTGAGTTTTGCATTCTACAGCTTCAGCCCTGAGTGTCAAACTCCTTCAGCTTCACCCCTGAGTTTCTGGGTCCTGAAGATTTGCCCCCTGAGTCTCTGCCTCCTACAGCTTCACCCCTGAGTGTCTGGGTCCTGAAGATTTGCCCCCTGAGTCTCTGCCTCCTACAGCTTCAGCCCTGAGTGTCGAACTCCTTCGGCTTCACCCCTGAGTTTCTGGGTCCTGAAGATTTGCCCCCTGAGTTTTGCATTCTACAGCTTCAGCCCTGAGTGTCAAACTCCTTCAGCTTCACCCCCGAGTTTCTGGGTCCTGAAGATTTGCCCCCTGAGTCTCTACATCTTTCAGCTTCACCCCTGAGTGTCGAACTCCTTCAGCTTCACCCCTGAGTTTCTGGGTCCTGAAGATTTGCCCCCTGAGTCTCTGCCTCCTACAGCTTCACCCATGAGTGTCGAACTCCTTCGGCTTCGTCAGAATGACTGTCCCTACCTCATAAACATTCACTGTGGTGCACACAGAACGGCACTGGCTGCTTGTGATGCCTCCAATGTTGTGAGTGAAATAAGTGCATATGTCACCACTGTTAATAACATATACACATACTACAAGAATTCCCCCATTCGAACAAACCGATTAAACAAACTCCAAAATGAAATGGAGGCACAAGACCTATTGAGTCTAAAACAACCATCGGCAACACGCTGGCTCTCATTGGAGAGGGCAGTTAAGGGCATACGTGCCAACTGGGTTGCTCTGGTATTGGAATTGGAGGAGGAGGAAAACTCGAAAAACTGCCCGGTAGCTAAGGGTATTCGAAAGCGCATCCAAACATACACATTCCCTGCCCTAACTCACATGTTGTCTGACGTCTTGGCCGTTGTGAACCGCATGAATCTCACGTTCCAAAAAGATGATGTTAACATCTCACACATCCACCCTGTTGTGAACATGACCCTTGCTAGCCTAGATGACTTGATGAATGAGCCAGGTAAAGCGGAAACAGAATTCAACAAGGACTTACAAGATGGCAAGTTCTGTGGCATTATTCTGACACATGCAGATGCGCAGAGCTTTTCAGTTTTGCGCAAAGAGTACATAGCAGAGCTCACCAGATCTATCAGAAAAAGATTTCCTTTGGAGCATGTGGGTCTCATCGCTGACCTCGACACCGTACTCAATGCATCTCGCTATCCGGGCACTGACAGTGCATTGAAGAGCTATGGGCTGGATGCTTTGGAGCGCGTTTGTGACCACTATGGAGCGCAGAAGTGCGCATCTGCGCCCCTGGTACAGAAGGAGCGCGTGCTGCAGGATTTCCTCCCGATGAAACGAGTGCTTGCAGGATCGGGACATCCCACATTCAGAGAGTCCTGCAAACTTCTGATCACTTCCCTGGGAGAAATGTTTCCTGACTACAAAACTCTGGCTGAAGTGGCGCTAGTTATTCCGGTCTCCAGTGTGGCAGCAAAACGCAGTTTCAGCCTCCAGAACAAAATCAAAACTGTCACAAGAAGTCGTCTTTCTGAGGCAAAGACACAGAATTTAATGACAATTGCCTCTGCATCTGTCTCCCTTGATGCGTTTGATTACGCACAGGCGAGCAACCAATTCAAGTCGATGCGGAACAGGAGGAAGATTTGAGTTCAGGCAGATAGGCCAGAACAATGATTGAAATATTTTGTTACGTATTTAAGTTATGCAAGTTGCGTTGTTTATATCTGCCTGTTCTGGCTCAAATGGCCTTGTTTAAATTGCCTCCGCTGACAGGGCGGAAAAAAAAAAAAAAAAGAAATTGTTGAACATGAAATTTCATGCAGTTTTTGTTCATTTGTTATGTTCATAAATAAATAAATAAATGAATTCTTTAGGCTATCTGCTCGTTTTCGTGATTAAAATATGAATGAAAATAAAAGCTATTAGAAAATATGAAAATTAAAATGACAGGTAATAATAGATTATGACGGAATTTTTACGACCCTGTCCGTCAAAATGACGGACAATGAGAAAGTCTAACGCGACCTCTGATATATATATATATATATATATATATATATATATATTATTGGACCAGATATAATAAATGAGAAAAGCATTGTTTTGATAGCAAGTCAAAATAGTCTTTGTGACTGAGTAAAATTGATGGGTAAAGGTTTCTTGGAATAAAATAATTGTTTTCTGCCTTATTGAATGTAATTTCGTATTGGCTAGGAAATGCAGTATAATCTATTGGGAACAATTCACTTTTCTCTATAACTTACTGTAGCACTACAGGTCTTTCTACGTATATTCCTTTGTTTGGAAAGCTCCTTCGGCCTTGTGTAATCTGATGCCGTTTGTTGTTTTTGAAGAGTTGTGCTGCAGAATGAGAGTCTCACGACTTGATGCCTGCTTGTTATTTAACTTACCGAAATGTATTATATAACTTTGTCTTCTTATTGTTCACACAGATCTTTCCACAGCCGGATGTACTTCCTCTGCCCTCACTGCAAGAAGGCTCCACCCTCTCTTCCTGTGCACCTCAGGACGGTGTGCATGCGCGACCGCTCAGAGGCAGAGATACAGGCCACGGTGATCCAAGCCAAGAAAGAGCTGTCTAAATTTATCCACAGGGGACGTCTCTGGGAGTACCAGAGTATTAAAGACATTTTGGCAACTGCTGATCCTCTTGCCAGGTGTGTAAATTACATTTCATGCTTCGCTGCTTTGTCATGTTGCAGTACAATATTTAATATTTATTAAAATGTTTGTGTTTAATTTCCTCAGGTTGTTAGAGGAGATGCAAAAGTTGTGGCTTAGGGCTTAGTGGTAACAAACAAACCTCCAGTCCTCCCTTCCCCCACACGGCCTGTGCCCTCTTTACCTTCATCTGCTCCTCAAAGCCCTGGAGAAGGTGCGAACAAGCCACACGTTGTGACGAACATGACCGTAAGTGTATTTTACTTTACCCATGCCTCCTGATCTTGTGCTCCACAGATGCGTGTACCTTGTGAGTGTTTGTGACGCCTGACACAAATGTCTGTTTGCAGGATCAGGAACGGGAGGGGAGAACCCACACGCCGAACGAAGCTTCTGTTGCAGTGAAGGAGGAAGTGACTGATGACAAGGAAAATGTAAGTTTATATTCAAAATTACACCATAACAGCAGATTAAATATATGGTGGATAAAGTCATGCAAGACTACAGCTTCATATGTATGTTTTTATTTTCATTACAAAGGGTCTTATCTAGAGAAACGATCTGTCATTTTCTACAAAAATACAACTGTAAAACCTGGAAAAATAAATTTGAAAAAAAATTTTATCACTAAACTACTGTCATAAAAAGTTATAGTTTTGTATATACATAACTCCTGAATAAAAATTAAAATGTGTTTGGACTGATTTTTTTAAAAAAAAGTTACGAACAAATTTGATTGGTTTGTCGATAGTGAGCGCAAATGCAGGTGATAAGCGGTTTTATTAAGCGAGTCATTGAGTCGTTCATTCACGATTCGTTCAAACGGCTGATTCATCAAGAATGAGACAGATGTTTGTGAATGGGTCATTGAATCTTTGACTCAAACGATTTGTTCAAAACACTGAATCATTCAAAACATGACTGAGTGTTGCTGTCAGATGCGCTATGTTGTGATCTTTGTTTTCAATTCATCGGATCTATTTTCGCTGCTAAAATAAACCAAAACAGTAACTTAATATTATTAACTTGTTTGTTGAACTGTCATATCAGTGTCACATTTGGTGACACTGAGCGGGGTGTAAATGTAAATGTTTACTCACTCTCACACAAAAATAAATCACTGCATTTAAATTGACTCACGACATAGCTCTCCATTCACTCTAGTCTAGTCTCTTGCCAAGTTCACTTGTGCCAGCTCTCGCTAGTCTGTTATCAATCTCGATTTACATCGGCCTTTACTACAAAACCCCAACAGTCTTTTTAAAGACTAAACCCACAAACATTCTTTTTAAAGATTAGATCAAATCTCAGCCCTAGCCAGTCATTTTTTTAACTGCTAGGCAGTAGCTACACTTAGCTAAAACTACCCACGCAACTAAGACACACACACACACACACACACACTGACGAGGACTACAATCGTTAAGTATTAAAATAAAATCTGAATTGTCTGCAAAATAATTGTTTTGTTCGTTTAATTAAAGATCGTGCCTAAGTCCCGACTGATTAGCCCCTGATACGTCTCTCAACATAGCCACACACACAGTTACATATTGCCTAAATTTTATTGAAAACACATAACAAAAATGGAGAAATTTCTTGTGAAGACCAACAAGCCAACCGACGCACCACCAGCTGCAAAAAAGCTTCGAAGGTACGATGAAGCATACCTGCAGTTTGGGTTTACAGTCACAGCTGATCTGAGACCTCAGTGTGTCGTGTGTGCCGAAGTGCTGGCAAACGACAGTATGAAGCCCTGCAAATTAAAAAGGCACCTCGAAACAAAGCATGCTGGCATTAAAAATAAACCGGATGAATATTTTAAAAGAAAGCTTGATGGCCTCCATCAGCAACAGGCAACCATTTCAGTGCACAGCACTGTGTCTAAACAGTATTTGGAGGCATTGTATGTAGTGGCCAAAAGAATCGCTCAACTGGGTAAACCGCATACAATCGCCAGACTCTCATTTTGCCGGCAGCACAAGACATGTGCAGAATAATGATAAGCGATAGTGCAGCAGCCAAACTCGATGCATTGGCCTATGCACGGATGGTGCGCAGGCAATAACAGGGCGTGAGCGTGGCCTAGCTGCTCGCATTCAGCAAGTAGCTCCACTTGTGAAATGGACACATTGCATGGTCCATCGCGAAGCACTAGCTGCTAAAAAAATGCGGGTTCTCTTTGACTCCGTGCTGAACCAATCCATGAAAATTATAAATCTCATCAAATCACGGCCGCTAAACTCTCGCTTGTTTGGGGTCCTCTGCCAGGAGATGGGGTCAGGGCACGAACAGCTGCTTCTGCACACTGAAGTTCACTGGCTCTCCAGGGGGCGGGTGTTACAGCGGTTATATGAGCTGTGAGAGGAGGTGAAGTGTGGGTGGCCAAACACACACAATTGCTAGTGTCATCAGGGCCACTGCAGTGCTCTCTGGTATAGGAGCATGCACTGGGCGGAGTTCAAGGACTGGAGCTGACTCTGACACTGGAACGGATTCAGGGGCTGGTACAGGCTTTAACCAGAAGTGGTGGTGGCCTCAAAATAGAGAACTGTGTTTTATAAACCTAAAACTGTCAAACATCTGTCCTAAATTCATTAAAGGGGCTATATGTAAGATTTTTACTTTAATAAAGCATAAAAATACCCCAATATGTTTGCAGATATTTAGGAAACATGTTAAGTTCACCTACTTGTTTCTCAGAAAAACAATACTACAGCCAGATATTCTACTTTGAAATGTGCGTTCCGTGTTGGAATGTCTGTCTTTGTTTTGGTCTGTGTGAAACCGTGTGCAGCCAGTTTATCCAATAGTATTTCGACATAACAGGTTGCCAGTTGGCGGAAAACACCGCATATTGCAGCCGTGGAAACCAGCTAACAAACTGGGTCAGAGAATCGCAGATTCTACTTGACCTAAAGCCTCTGGATGCATCTAATAATCTTTATGAACAACAGCACTTTAAAACACAGATAAATCAACTTATCAGCTTACAGTGTGTAAGTCTCCTCAGCTTTCATTGGCTACGTTTACATGCACCAATTTTCATCAATCCGAATGAATTGAATCCGACTGCAGATCTGTTTACATGTACTCTAAACATGTACTCATGTGTGACGTCATATCAATCACACTTGCGGTAACCCGGGTTACGTCAACAGACGATCATGTATCGATGAGATATTGTCAAAAGCATCAAATCTAGGCAATATTAAGAAGATTTGGCATTTCCAATTATTGTAGGCCTGTTACATTAGGCTTCTTTCTTTCATTATTAAATTAATATTATAATAAATTTGCCCCGCAATAATTTCATAGCGCATCATTGCATAACTGACATGTCCTGAGGATAACATAAGATTAGGCTATTTGCTAACTTTGAAAATGATTTAAAATGTTTTAGGTCTTATACAATGAATTATAGGCCTATATTATTGAGAGTGTAGGCTATATATTGTCATCAATGAAAATTAAGCGTAGCTTTACTTCAAGCACTGACAAACACTACAAACACTCAAACAAACTGTTTACACGAAATACTATTATTCTCATTTGTTTCACTAGCCATGTACGGCCACAAGACAAATAATGGAATAAATTTAGAGAGTTATATACCGTTATCAGCATTTTATGTTGAAATTCGTCTCTGAGAGAATATGCTCTGTTAATGCAGCGTCAGACAGCTCTGTCACTTTTTTACTTTCACTTTTTGTGGTGAATACTGACCGAGGTTGAGACTTTTTCACCGGCATAACTCTTGAGCAAAGTTTGCACGTTGCTTCTTGTGTGATATCCATTGGCTCCCCTTCTTGTTTTAAAACGGAAAAAAATCCAATATTATAACGAAAGGATATATACGTCACTGCCTGTTGGCATACATCTTTACAACTACAGACGTGAACGTGAACTTGCGCACTGCGTAATGCATGTCAACATTGCACTGCACATGTGCTCCAGAGACTTTTGACTTTTGATTGAGAAAGTAGTCGGATTCAAGCGTTTACATGGTAATTTTTTGCTGTTAGATCGGATTAGAAAAGGAATAAACCACCCCTTCCAATCCGATCGAAATTTCATTTGGATCGAGCTCAATCGGATCGATTAAGGCGTTTGCATGAACGTTTTTCAATCCGATTACAAGTGGATTATTTGGGTGCATGTAAACGTAGCCATTGTCAGTTGTGCTCCCTCTCGATGCGTATCCTTGGCCACCCGCGTCTCTGAACGAGGGGGCGGGGCAAACTATATTTTGAATTTGGACTGCAGTACCTATTTCAACCACTGGGTGTCATTTCCTATATAAAGCCCCTTTAAACTACTCTGAATTAATTGTTACAAGAAAACCAGGAATATTACCCATTGTAAGATTGTAGCAGTTTCTCTTGATGTAATGTTTCATTGTGAAGGGTGGAGAAGCATCACATTTTATATTAAGGGTGTGATCTTTGTTCGACCATGACGAGGCCTGTTGTGAGTGGAACCTGTCCTGTTAAACCGCTGTATGGTCTTGGCCACCGTGCTGCAGCTCAGTTTCAGGGTCTTGGCAAACTTCTTATAGCCTGCACCATCTTTATGTAGAGCAACAGTTGTTTTTTTCAGATCCTCAGAGGGTTCCTTTGCCATGAGATGCCATGTTGAACTTCCAGTGACCAGTATGAGAGAGTGAGAGAGATAACACCAAATTTAACACACCTGCTCCCCATTCACACCTGAGACCTTGTAACATTAACGAGTCACATGACACCGGGGAGAGAAAATGGCTAATTGAGCCCACTCACTATTGTTATTTTGAGGGGACAGCTGTTCAGCTGTCTGTGTATAATTGTTTTCCCGTCTTTCTGTCTTGTTCCCGTTTTGTCCCGTGAGAGATCCGCCGCAACATGCCAAGGAATCCCTGTGGCATCATCAGGATTTTTAACCAATCAACATACATGACATCTGTGACTCTGTTTTCTATCCTTGAGGACAAACCAACCTGGTGGGATTATTTTGCTTTGGACTTCTTCACAGGACAGCGCTGTTCCTCAATGTGCTCCCAGATTCAAAATGCCTCACCGGTGAGGCCGAACTATAACACACACACACACACACACACATTTTTGTCTATATTGCTTTTCTGTTTCTTCTTGTATAATACACTCTGGGTTGGCATTTATTCTTTGTATTTGTGGTTATTTGTTATAACCTCACTCAGTCAAACAGTTTTAGGAGGGAAAAGAACAAACTTTATTTGTGTAGCCTGCCTTATTTAGGCAGAGTGTTACAATCTTCACTGCATGTATATTTATAACCAAACAAACTATAAAACACAGTTCTTCCTATATTTGTTTACATTTTAAAAATATTAAACATATGTGGTTCAGGCAATATATGCATATAGTCTGCAAATATAAAACACAACCCTAACTCTTTTTGTTAGATATCAGTTTTAATTACCAAATAGCTATTATAAAAGTATAAGCAAAAAGTATAAGAAGATACAATAAAAAAATAAAGCAAATGATTCAGTCAAACATACAAAGTCAGCGCTCTAGTAGGCTACAACAGTGAACTATAACTCCTAAGTATATAAAGTTATGATATTTCACTTTTAGTTCAACAAATTATAGATTTATGAGACCAAAGATCACCCGTTAGATATACAAAAGATGAATTATATTATGTTCAACCACTACTGAGACATCAGAGTCAACGGCAAACATCAGAAGGAAGTAGCCAAGGTAAGGATGCTCTCAGCGGGGTACGTGAGCGCTGAGCACCAGGTGATCATCTGGATCTCACAACTCCAAATAGGCTCTACTTTTATCAATAAACCACAAATTTGAGCTTTAAACCAGTACACTCTTGCCTGAAAACTCTTAAAACTACATATCATGACATAATAACAGTAGTATGTTTGAATTACTTGGGTTTTCTCCTCTGCTACTAACACTTGCTGGTTAGTACGCAATGCATTCTGGGATACCTGGCTGTCTCAAGTCCGCACAAGTCACCTCTCGATGCATTCGTGATAAAAAGGGTGTATCAAGAACACATCCAGAGATTTGAACTGTACTTGGCTAGATGTGAATTTTGAACTGGAACAGTACTTGGACAGCGACTGATGACGTTTCACAAGAACACAGACAAGAAAGCATATTGAGAAACGGATAACTATGAATAAATGAATGAATGAGGCATTTATATAGCACTTTACTATGTACTACTGCACACCCTAAATGCTTCGCAATCACATCAGGGGTCTCGCTCCTCATCCACAACCTGGATAATTCAACAGCAGACAGTGCAACAGGGCCAACTATAGGTGGAGAGGAGAGATTTGGTGTGTGTCTTAGAAGAGACGTTGTTTCTCAGCACAAAGATGAACTACTTATCATGATTTCAGACTGTGGTGATGTGGTTTCTCCACTGCATGGATCTTCATGTGTATCTTCAGGTGATTTTTAATAGAGAAACTCTTTTTACACTGATCACACGTGTGTGGCTTCTCTCCAGTGTGGATCCTCTCATGTGTTTTTAGAGATGAAGACTGACTGAATCTCTTGTCACAGTGTGAACACTTGTAAGGTTTTTCTCCAGTGTGAATTCTCATGTGTATCTTCAGGTGATTTTTAATAGTGAAACGTTTTCCACACTGATCACATGTGTGCAGCTTCTCTCCAGTGTGGATCTTCTTGTGTTGTTTCAGATGTGCTAACTGATTGAATCTCTTGTCACAGTGTGAACACTTGTAAGGTTTTTCTCCAGTGTGGAATCCTCTCATGTGTTTCAGAGATGATGACTGACTGAATCTGTTGTCACAGTGTGAACACTTGTAAGGTTTTTCTCCAGTGTGGATCTTCTCATGTGTTTTCAGAGATGATGACTGACTGAATCTGTTGTCACAGTGTGAACACTTGTAAGGTTTTTCTCCAGTGTGAATTCTCATGTGTATCTTCAGGTGACTTTTAATAGTGAAACTCTTTCCACACTGATCACACGTGTGCAGCTTCTCTCCAGTGTGGACCCTCTCATGTGATTTCAGAGATGATGAACGACTGAATCTCTTGTCACAGTATGAACACTTGTGATCTTTCTCCAGTGTGGATCCTCTCATGTGTTTTCAGAGATGATGATTGATTGAATCTCATGTCACAGTGTGAACACTTGTAAGGTTTTTCTCCAGTGTGAATTCTCATGTGTATCTTCAGGTTACTTTTAATAGTGAAACTCTTTCCACACTGATCACACGTGTGCGGCTTCTCTCTGTGTGGATCCTCTCGTGTGTTTTCAGAGATGATGAATCACTGAATCTCTTGTCACAGTGTGAACAATTGTAAGGTTTTTCTCCAGTGTGAATTCTCTGGTGCACTTTTAAATGGTTTGCTGTAGTAAAAGTCTTCTCACACTCAAAGCACATGTACTCTCTCACACCAGTGTGTGTTTTCTCATGTTGATATAAATAATACAGCTGTGAAAAACTCTTTCCACACAGAGAACATGAATGTGGCTTCTCCTTTGTATGAACTGTCAGGTGTCTCTTCAGGGTTGATGACTCTAGAAATGTTTTGTCACATTGATCACATGTGTGTAGCTTCTCTCCAGTGTGGATCCTTGTGTGTTTTTTAAGGTTTGTTGATTGACTGAAACTCTCCCCACACTGATCACATGTGAACGGCTTCTCTCCAGTGTGAACTTTAATATGACTCTTAAGATGTCCTTTTTGTGTGTAACTCTTCCCACATTGATCACATGTGAACGGCTTCTCTCCGGTGTGAACTTTCATGTGTTCTTTAAGGCTTGATGATCGTGTGAAACTCTTCCCACACGGCTTCTCTCCTGATCACATGTGAACGGCTTCTCTCCTGTATGAACTCTCACATGTGAACGGCTTCTCTCCTGTATGAACTCTCATATGAACCTTAAGATGTTGTTTGGTTGAGAAACTCTTTCCACACTGAGTGCAGGTGAAAGATTTCTTGGCTCTTTTCTTTAGAAATGTCTTTAGTTCTTCACTCTCATTGCTTTCTTCCATCAGGTCTGAAATGAGAGAAAAAAAGTAATTTAACTCTCTGAGGTCTGAAAACACGCTGGCCCGTTTTGCAGGTTTTTTTTCACATTGCAGCAAAACAGACTTAAAATACTCCGTCATTTTTTGTCATAGAGACATAAGTAATATATCAATTGAAACTATAGAATATCTTCTTTTATTTGTATACACTCAGAGTAAAAACAAAATGTTGTGCTTTTCGTAAAATAAAGAAAACTAACATGATGCGTGATCTCTCGTCTCCCTCTGAACGAAGTCCAATCTGATAGTTCTCAGAAAATGAACTGTAACTTATTGAATACTAATCACAAAAAAAATCAGACTTATGTCACAAAACGTTGAAATGTCAGGTTTTAAATCGTGCAAGTCAAATTGAAAACAAACATTCTGTGTTTATGTAATCTGTATGAAAAGAGAGCCATGTCAGAAGTCCGTGATTCAGCTCATTACCCACTAATTCAGCTACGCCCACAGAACGAGCGTTATTCAGAGGCAAATTCAGAGGCAACACATGCATACATTGTCTCAATCATGTATTTATTGTCTTGAAAAGTGTTTATCTGGATGTAAAAGTCATGGTTAGCGAGCTCTAGAAGACATGCAGTTAGTTCCTGTTTTCTTTTCTTCTATAGATGAATTTTAGATGAGTTTTTGTTTCTTTAGCACCCTCTGGCTGCAGTATGAATTGAAAACACCATTCATGGAATAGCCTCTTCTTCTTTAGATGAATTTGTGGACTAAAAATGCACAAAGAGCGCCCTCTGTCTGCAAGTATGAATTGAAAACACCAGCGCTCATAGTGATGACAATGAATATTAAATAAATATAACTCCTCTGTATAGAAAATTGACAAACATATGAGCAAGCAAGCAAGGACAAGGACAATAGCGAAAAATGGCAGATGGAGCAATAATAACTGACATGATCCATGATATCATGATATTTTTAGTGATATTTGTGAATTGTCTTTCTAAATGTTTTGTTAGCATGTTGCTAATGTACTGTTAAATGTGGTTAAAGTTACCATCGTTTCTTACTGTATTCACGGAGACAAGACTGTCGTTATTTTCATTTTTAAACACTTGCAGCCTGTATAATGCATAAACACAACTTCATTCTTTATAAATCTCTCCAACAGTGTGTAATGTTAGCTTTAGCCACTGAGCACAGCCTCAAAATCATTCAGAATCAAATGTAAACATCATATAAATACTATACTTACGCGATTAGACATGCTGCATGATGAACATTTGGTAAAGATCCACTTTGAGGGTTATATTAGCTGTGTGAACTTTGTTTATGCTGTTTAAGGCAAGTGTGAGCAATTAAAGGGGCCGCAGCATGAATAGGTGCATAGTTAATGATGCCCCAAAATAGGCAGTTAAAAATTTAATTTAAAAAAATCTATGGGGTATTTTGAACTGAAACTTCACAGACACATTCAGGGGACACCTTAGACTTATATTACATCTTGTAAAAAAAACGTTCAATGGCACCTTTAAAAATTAACATTATGTATCATTTCATAGTTTAACTGTTTCTCTAAATGTGCAGAAGAATTTAATGTTTTAAATTACTTTTTGGAAAACAAAATGTTTTAATGTGACATCATCATTTAGTGTAACAGATTCTTTTTCAATTAATTATTTTTTGTGCTATATTATCCACTTTTTGTATTTCACCCATAAACTAAGCACATTAAGAATTAAATTGGTCTATCGTAGAGCAACTGATGCTAATTCAGAACTTCATTCTGTTTCTCCATTAAAATGTTGACAGGTATCCAGAAAAGTAGTAAAGAACTGTAAGAAAACGGCTGAAAGCACAAAAACAAAAATAATTGTTCATGTTAGAGGTCCACAAATCCCCTCAGTCTGTTGACAGCAATGAAATGAGCTTTAAGTGTCAATTTACAGCAGATCTGAAGACATCAGCATAATAAATTAGGTGAAAACAGGAACTATTGACATGAAATAAAGAGTGTTTTCAGCAGTTTCTCTGTTAATATTGATGATCCTCAGACTATCAACACTCATTCAACAAGACATTCAGATCATTAGCAGATCATCTCACTTTATTCTGAGAGTTTGATGATAGAAATACATTATTGAAGTCCTATAAACTGCTCTACTGAAAGACAATACTGTTATTTTTCACAACAAGACATGGATAAAACACCAATAATACAAAAACAAACACTAATGAGACTCATCTTCATCAACTACTGCTGCTAAATACCATATCAATATAATATATATGAACTGAAAGTTTGATTTTCTAATAAATTGCATTGATTGCAGTAGTGAAATTAAATCAGAAGAGACAATGATCACAAAAGCCTTTCGAAATAAAGAGCAGCACAAAGTAGGGTTATCATCATAATACAGAATCATCTCATATTTAAGATATCAAAACAGTGATCTGTATTAAATCCAGTATAATCACCAGTATAGGCTACATGTAGATTAGAGAGGATGAATTAAAGTGTGAACTAAATGTAAATAAGGTGTGTATGTGTGTGCGCACTTTCACATGGGCCTCACAGGAGGCGGTTTTAACAATAAAAATACTTATTTTATTGGATATGAGCAATTTGTTGTTTGTGTTGTGGATATTTAATAAAAAAGCTTGCTTCGCTTCGTATATTCAGTTTAACAGCTCTGCAACTGAACTGCTCATATGTTCTGATGCTTAAATCGAATATGAATTGGTAAAACGCCTTTGCAAAATATTTGGACTGCTCTCGAATTTATAATGGACTGAATATCTCTCTCAGAACTTGACGTGTGATTCCACACTGACTGAATATGCACATGAATCACGGTCACACGCACACGCTCAGAGCAATATTGTTTTAGCTACAAACCCGATTCCAAAAAAGTTGGGACAGTGTACAAACTGTGAATAAAAAAGGAATGCAGTAATTTACAAATCTCATAAACTTATATTTTATTCACAATAGAATATAGATAACATATCAAATGTTGAAAGTGAGACATTTTGAAATGACATGCCAAATATTGGCTCATTTTGGATTTCTTTAAAGCTACACATTCCAAAAAATTTGGGACAGGTAGCAGTAAGAGGCCGGAAAAGTTAAATGTACATATAAGGAAGCATCTAGAGGACCAATTTGCAACTTATTAGGTCAATTGGCAACATGATTGGGTATAAAAAGAGCCTCTCAGAGTGGCAGTGACTCTCAGAAGTCAAAATGGGCAGAGGATCACCAATCAGAGAAAAATTGCAAAGAGTTTGAAGTTATAATCATCTACAGTGCATAATATCATCCAAAGATTCAGAGAATCTGGAACAATCTCTGTGCGTAAGGGTCAAGGCCGGAAAACCATACTGGATGCCTGTGATCTTCGGGCCCTTAGACGGCACTGCATAACATACAGGAATGCTACTGTAATGGAAATCACAACATGGGCTCAGGAATACTTCCAGAAAACATTGTCGGTGAACACAATCCACCGTGCCATTCACCGTTGCTGGCTAAAACTCTATAGGTCAAAAAAGAAGCCATATCTACACATGATCCAGGAGCACAGGAGTTTTCTTTGGGCCAAGGCTCATTTAAAATGGACTGTGGCAAAGTGGAAAACTGATCTGTGGTCAGACGAATCAAAATTTGAAGTTTTTTTGGAAAACTGGGCCGCCATGTCATCCAGACTAAAGAGGACAAGGACAACCCAAGTTGTTATCAGCACTCAGTTCAGAAGCCTGCATCTCTGATGGTATGGGGTTGCATGAGTGCATGTGGCATGGGCAGCTTACACATCTGGAAAGGCACCATCAATGCTGAAAGGTATATCCAAGTTCTAGAACAACATATGCTCCCATCCAGACGTCGTCTCTTTCAGGGAAGACCTTGCATTTTCCAACATGACAATGCCAGACCACATACTGCATCAATTACAACATCATGGCTGCGTAGAAGAAGGATCCGGGTACTGAAATGGCCAGCCTGCAGGCCAGATCTTTCACCCATAGAAAACATTTGGTGCGTCATAAAGAGGAAGATGCGACAAAGAAGACCTAAGACAGTTGAGCAACTAGAAGCCTGTATTAGACAAGAATGGGACAACATTCCTATTCCTAAACTTGAGCAACTTGTCTCCTCAGTCCCCAGACGTTTGCAGACTGTTATAAAAAGAAGAGGGGATGCCACATAGTGGTAAACATGGCCTTGTCCCAACTTTTTTGAGATGTGTTGATGCCATGAAATTTAAAATCAACCTATTTTTCCCTTAAAATGATACATTTTCTCAGTTTAAACATTTGATATGTCATCTATGTTGTATTCTGAATAAAATGTTGAAATTTGAAACTTCCACATCATTGTATTCTGTTTTTATTCACAATTTGTTCAGCATCCCAGCTTTTTTGGAATTGGGTTTGTATGTTTTATAGTTTTAAAATATTTCGAAGGACAAACAAATGATCTTTATTGGCTTTATTTCAAGTCAGCTGTCACTTTACTTAGCGCAAGCCCCTATGCGCTCACACACTTGGCACAGCCCTTGTCATTAATTAATATTAGGGCTGTAACGATATGCGATATGAAACCGAAATCGCGATACGCAGGTCCACGAACCTGTATCGCGATGTGAGAAGGCAGAATCGCGACACACCCCTTCCAACTCCCAGAGTTATCCTTCCTGTCCAGATCCAATGCTACCACATTTTTAAATTACTATAAGTATTAGGGGTGTAACGATTTATCGTAGATGGTGTGTCTCAATCAGCTCTCTAGTTCAGTAAGTGTTTCGGGCACACATTGAATCTTGCAAGCAGGTTTAAACGTTTCTCATGTCAGTCTCTTGCATGGTCGCGTGAGAAAAGTCGTGGCTTTCTTTCACCGCAGTGCACAGGAACAGCTGTGCTCACAGAAAAGCAAAAGACGCTTGCGATGCTTTGCTTTAAGAAGTTCTGTGGGGCCGTTCACATATTGCGTCTTTTCCGCGTGCAAGTCAGTTATTATTTTCAAATGTAGCCGCGCGGCAGGCGCGCTCATAATGGATCAACGCGGTCGCGACGCGCATGCAATTCTCAACTTCTCAGAATGCCGCAAGCGCACCGCAGGTCGTGTGACAAGAATCAACCGATCAGCTATGGCCTTTCCGTAACAAAACATCAAAAGCTCAGCCGAACAGCTGATCATAGCTGTACATGGTGTTTTTTATATCTTATCTCCATCAATATATCTCGTCGTAAAACTAATGCAAGGGCTAGAAATCATTTATCCTTTGCAGAAACATCCTGATCCTCTTGGAGAGCTCAGTTCATGGTTGCATAGCAACGACCGACGCCACGGGAGCGCAAGCGCTTTGGAAAGGAGAAGCGGTGCGGCCGCGCCTTCCACGCGTTTTTAGACGCGACATGTGAACGGCCCCTATTCATAATTCTAAGTTCATGTTAAATTTAACATTTTTTTTCAGTGACAGACAGCCCTATTCAACTGTTAATTTGAATACAGAAGGTTTTTATTAAAATTTTATATTTATTTATTTTATTGAAATGTGATCTTGTATGTACAACAAGGAAAATTATTGAAATTTGTTCATGTTTTTTTAATAAATCTTGTTTGAATTTCAGTTTCATTTTGTTCAAAATATCGTGATACGTATCGTATCGTGAACTCCGTATCGAGATACGTATCGTATCGTGACCTGAGCGTATCGTTACACCCCTAATTAATATGAATTAATATGATTAGCCTTTTGCTTGACTACGTTATCAAACAGCTAATAATGTGATGCTAGTGTTACACATACCGTTCCTGTTCTTCAACTCAGACAGAGTCAGACAGCTGCCTTATAACAATCAGTATCCTTACAAACACTCACCCTTATGAAACTCAACCATGTTTTTTGTAGTAACCATGATTTTTATAGTAAAACTATGGTTTTACTACAGTAACCATAGTTTAACTATAGTTCCCTTTCAAGGGAACTCGCGCTGCGTAAATGAAGCACGTATGCAATCTGTCCAATCAGGAGATGGAACGTCATAGGCGGGTGACGTCACTGACCAGGAACCATAAAGCCAGCCCAAAAACACTGTCATTCAGCTTCTGTGTCTTCAGCAAGCGCTCCGTGTGATCTGTCTGTCTTATTTACCGTTGTCTGTCTACTTTGAAAAGTATTACCATGGCGAGCGAGCAGCTATACAGGAAGTGCGTGCACCCTTGTTCGTGTTTTATCCCGGACAGGGACTCGCGTGAAATGTGTGTTGTTTGTATGGGAGTGCAGCGTGCCCAGGCAGCTCTCAAAGGGGGCTGCTTGTGTGCATTGTGATCATCTGCCGCTGAGAACGCTGGCTCGGTTCGTGTTCCCCAGGGCTCGAGTCCCGCTTCTGCCGAGGCAGGGTGGCGCCTTATGTCTTGGGGTTCGCAGATGGATCTATCAGAGGGGTTAGAGACGGGCCATGCCTTATCTCTGCCTTCACCTGGTGCATCCGGCAGTGTATCCATCCGGAGGCTGGAAGCACGCTTTGCGGTTTCTTCCGCTCCGGGGGATACGGTCACGTTAATGGCATCTAGTTCTGAGGAGCTGGATATTGTTAGCGTGGCCACGGGAGAGTCTGAGGATTCGCCACTTCAGTCTCCCGCGAGCGAGGAGCTCATGGAGGTGCTTTCTCGTGCTGTGGCCAAGTTGAGCATCGATTGGCCGGCCGAAAAGCAAGAGCAGACGGTGAGAAGCAAGCTTGACGAACACTTCTTGCCATCCAGGTCTGCTCAGCCTCCACGTCAGGCGCTACCATTTTTTCCCGACCTCCACACTGAGGTGTCGAGGTCGTGGAAGAAGCCGGTATCTACCCGTGTCTACACACCTCAGACCTCCATTTACAGCAACGTGGCTGGAATGAGGAGACACGGGTATGGGGCGATGCCAAGAGCGGAAGAGACGCTTGCGGGCCATCTCTCTCCGCACGCGGCCAAATCCCTTCTGCTGCCGGGTGAGAGCAGCAGAAGCCGAGTACAAGCTCCTCGCAATACAGACAACACCAGAAGCAGAGTGTTGCTACCCGTGCTCCCCCTCCGACGAGTTGGGAGGCGGGGCAGCACTCGCAGGCGAAGTCCTCGAAGGGCAAGACGGATCTGAGGGCCGTCATTGCTGCTAAGAGGGCTTCGTCTAAGAGATCCTGACGCCAGAGGGGCGGTCAGGATCCTGAGGGTGGTCCCCTCCGGAGACAAACAGTGTTCACCTCATCATACGGTGCCTGTGTGTCTTCGGTGCCCTCAGAAGGGCGCTCTGCCAACCCCGCCGCAATGCCGGGGCGCAGTAGTTCCCTGCCTGTCACCCAAGGGTGGTGTGCTTCCTCTGCAGTCACGCCAGTTGTTCCCTGCCGGTCCGCCGCTTCAGGGCACTGTGCTTACTGCTTGTGTTCCACCAGAGACCAGTCTCGAGAGGCTGGTACCCTTAGTAGATTTTTTGTCAGAGTGGAAAAATCTGTCAAAAGTATCTCAGTGGGTCCTGCGAACTATAGAAAAGGGGTACGCGATTCAGATCCGAGGATTGGTTTGTGACGATAGATCTGAAAGACGTGTATTTCCATGTGTCGATCCTTCCATATCACAGAGATGCGGCGCAGAGGCCCTTGCGTATGCAGGGCATCCGCATTCTCAACTACATAGACGATTGGTTGATTCTCGCTCAATCAGAACAGATGGCGGTTCAACATCGAGGTGTTGTTCTCGCTCATATGGAAAAGTTGGGGTTGAGACTAAACGCAAAGAAAAGTGTGCTTTCTCCTGCACAGAGAACCACTTATCTGGGCGTGGTATGGGATTCGGTGATTATGAAAGTCCGTTTATCTCCGGCTCGAATATCATCAATCCTCAATACTGTCTCGGACATAAGGCAAGGCCAGTCACTCACTGTAAAACAGTTTCAGAGACTGTTAGGTCTGATAGCAGCAGCGTCCAATGTTATACCTTGCGGCCTGCTGTACATGAGACCACTGCAGTGGTGGCTCAAAACCAAGGGGTTCTCACCGAGGGGGAATCCGTTTCGTATGATCAGAGTCATGCGGCGATGCTTACGTGCTCTAGACATATGGAAGCAACCTTGGTTTCTATCCCAGGGACCTGTGCTGGGGGCTCTCAGTCACTGCGTCACGCTAACGACAGATGCATCCCTCACGGGTTGGGGGTGATCATGAGTGGTCGCTCGACACGGGGTCTGTGGCAGGACCATCATCTCACTTGGCACATAAACTGTCTAGAAATGATGGTGGTATTTCTAGCTTTGAGATACTTCCTCCCAGACCTCAGAGACAAACATGTGTTAGTCCGGACAGACAACACATCAGTAGACTCGTATATAAATCACCAGGGGGGTCTGAGATTACGCCCGCTTTACAAGCTGGCGAATCAGATTCTTCTGTGGTCCCAAGGGAAACTGCTATCCCTCAGAGCAGTTTACATCCTGGGGTACCTGAATGTGGGAGCAGACATCCTGTCGAGGCAGGAGCCAAGGCCCGGGGAATGGAGACTTCATCCAGATGTGGTGAAGCTCCTTTGGGAGAACTACGGCGAAGCCCAAGTGGATCTGTTTGCGTCTCGAGGGACGACTCACTGTCCCTCGAGACGCAAACAGATCCACTTGGGCTTTGCCGTAGTTCACTGTGGTTCTCCATGACAAACCCAGCACCTCTTGGGCTGGATGCTATGGTACAGCCGTGGCCGAGGCTACCGGTTTCTACCTGGTTTCTCTCCTCGACGGGTCTCCGATGGAGATTCCGGTCAGGAAGGACCTTCTCTCACAGGCGGGCGGTCTAATACTGCATCCCCGCCCGGAGTTATGGAAGTTGTGGGCGTGGCCTCTGAGGGGGCATGTCTCATAGATTCCTGTCTCTCAACTGAGGTTGTTGAGACCATACTCCAGTCCAGAGCTCCGTCCACGAGGAAACTATACGCTCTGAAGTGGAGATTATTCACTTCATGGTGTGAAAATCATCAGTGGGATCCAGTTAACTGCCCGGTTAGCGTGGTGCTGGACTTCCTACAGGAAAGATTTTCTGCAGGGTTATCCCCCTCCACACTAAAGGTGTACATGGCGGCCTTAGCTGCTTACCACGCTCCTTTCAGTGGAGTCTCTTTGGGGAGACACCCACACATAACCCGTTTCCTTCGTGGCACTATGAGGATGAGACCTGCAGTACGCACGAGAGTTCCGGCATGGGATTTGGCCATTGTATTACAGGGCCTGTCTATGGCCCCCTCCGAGCCCATCGAAGAGGTGGCAGAAAAGTTTTGAACACTAAAGACAGTGTTTCTTATCATCGACTCGTCTCTCAAGAGAATTGGGGACATTCAAGTCCTGTCAGTTGCTCCACCGTGCATGGAATTTGCGGCTGGTAATGTGAAGGCATTTCTACATCCCAGACCGGGATACATCCCTAAGGTTCTCACTAATACTGCAAGACCTATAGTGCTGCAGGCCTTCTGTCCTCCTCCGTTTACGTCATCGGACCAGGAAAAGCTGAATCTGCTTTGTCCAGTATGGGCATTGGATGCTTATGTTCACAGAGTTGCCATGTGGAGAAAGAACGAACAGCTGTTCGTATGTTTTGGTGCACCAAGAAAAGGTCTACCGGCATCTAAGCAGAGAATGAGCAAGTGGGTGGTCGAAGCTATCTCACTTGCTTATGAGGCGGTCGGACAGCCTTCACCATTGGCTGTCCGGGCGCACTCTACTAGGAGTATGGCTGCCTCCAAGGCTTTTATCTTGGGAGTCTCCCTTTCGGACATTTGTGATGCGGCAGGCTGGTCGTCACCGCACACATTTGTCAGGTTCTACGAGCTAGACCTCGGCTCCGCTCCAGGGGCACAAGTGTTACTGTGAATGTGCGCCTCGAATGTGCGCCTACTATGAAATGAGAAAGGGAACGTCTCGGTTATATATATAACCTTAGTTCCCTGAATATTAGTTCCCTATTCGGGGAACTAAGATTATATACATAACCGAGACGTTTTTATAGTAAAACCATAGTAACTACAAAATAACCATTGTTTTACTATGGTTTTTGAAGTAAAACCACAGTAACTACATAATGAAAGTACTAGGTTACTAATGTAACCTCGGTTCCCTTAGATATGGAATGAGAACTGCATCATTTGTCTTTCTAAAACAAGACGCTACAGGGAGAAACTTCTTTTTCTCTAATTACTGAAGTCTTTTTCAATCACGCAGTGAAACTGCATGGCCATCAGGGCCTGATTTTAATATCTGAGGTCGAGGATGGGTTTGAGAGGTCTCCTGGGAGGATGAAAAATGTGAGGGCGTGAGGGACAGAGTCGCATTCTGAAAAGAATGCTGTCCGCGAGCACAAGGAGGCTACACTCATGCTCTTGCAATAAGAGCACGTCATTTCAGTGAGCGTGGCTTCTGTGTGGGACGTGCCCAGACATCGCATGCACTCACTGTGCCCGTCATCCATGTGCAAAGGGACGTTGATACAACGGCGCGAGAGATCTGCTCATTAGAGATTATGCTCTTTTATTTTCCAACTGCAGCTGCAGAAGGAAAAGGCATGTAGACCAGAGCTGCTTGAGAGCGGCGAACTGATCCAGTTCTTCTGATTGGTCCACTGTTTTGGAACTGACATTGATGAGTGGTGCTGCATGTAAAAGTTGAAATTCTTTTAACTTGACATGCCGTCTTAAAACACGGCACTCATGTAGGGCTGGACGATTAATCGAAAAGTAATCAAAACCAAAATTCTGAACCTCTAACCAATGTAATTTTCCCATGTCGGTTATTTCATTTTTTTTAATCCTGTTAATACTTTCCACAGAGAGGAATGCAGAAACTTGTTGTCAGCGCTATCATGTG
Organism: Megalobrama amblycephala; assembly: GCF_018812025.1. Taxonomy (NCBI): domain Eukaryota; kingdom Metazoa; phylum Chordata; class Actinopteri; order Cypriniformes; family Xenocyprididae; genus Megalobrama; species Megalobrama amblycephala. The sequence goes on along the minus strand of NC_063060.1, from coordinate 3,111,792 downwards.
ATTTATCACTAAAGTCAGGGCCGGTTCTAGACATTTGGAGGAAGTTGGACATAGTGGTGTATTAGAGGTAAAAAATGATATAAATACTGTTCGGTTTCGCTCACAAACCGATCGTTTCGTGTCTTAGGACATCAGTGTGTCATCACGAGCCGCAGGGTTTAATTTGGATTTGTCTAAGCAAGTTTTATTTACTGTTACAGTAGAAGTTCCCATCCACTGCTATTATTTGACTGACAGACTGCAGCGGTTGCAGTTAAAAATCATAATTTGCGTTCGACTGAAGAAACAAATTCACATCTATCCCTTTAACGTCATGTGGGAGTTTTTGCCGCACTTTGCTACAGGACACATAATACACACACGGCAGTGGTCAACCAGAGAGCAAGCTTCAAGCAAGAAGCCACAAATCAAATTCCTCTTATTGTATTCGTCTGAAAGAAGAATATCATATACACCTAAGAAGGCTTGAGGGTGAGTTAATCATGGGATAATTTTCATTTTTGGGTGAACTTTTACTTTAATGTTCAATTACTGCTATGTTAAAGTATGTTAAAATGATAGTACAGAACTTTTGAGCATGAACAGAAAAACTTCTTTACTTTTCCATTGTTCTCTATTCAGAAGAAGATATTGAGTTTAATTTTGCACAAAATATTCTCTATTTCTGTAGAGCTGGACATTTTAATAATGATCAAATGACTGAGTTCAGCTTAGAGAAAAAAACCAACCTGTTTGTTCCTCAGTATCTTCATGTTTCACACTGATTCTTTCTTCAATCTTTATGTCTTCAAGCTCCTCTTTATTAAACTCAATCTTCATGTCTTCAGTCTCAACTTTAATAAACTCCATCTTTATGTCTTCACTCTCTTCCTCTTTAATGAACGCCATCTTTAAGAAGAGAATTAACAGAGTTAATGGTTTAAACAAAAACACTGAAAGCTAACACTATAATAAACAACACTTTATATGTAGGCATTTATGATCTACACTTGGTATTTTAATGAATTATAGATAATATTTAAAAGATTACTCTTTGAAGAAAACATGATTAGTTTGATAGAGTTTGTTGTTCTCGTTTATGTTCACTGTTTGAGCAGCACGTGTCGTGATTCACTGAATCATTTCTCAAAGTGTTTGATTCAATTGACTCGGAGTTGAAAAGTTCAGTTTCTCCATCATTACTCGCTAGAGACTGAACTCGTGTAGTGTTCAGGATAAACTGATTTATGATATATATAGAGAGAAATAAGACGCAGGTTTACTGTTTCTCATCAGTGGATGAGTTTTACTCACACAAATATCCTTCATTACAGTTAGATAAATAGATACATTAAATAGTAAATTAACTAATTTCACATCGCTTGTTAAAAAACAAATATATAATTCATTGAACTGTTTCTATAGATTTAGACAGATTAAATTCTTAAAACAAACCTTTCTTCATCAGAATCACAGCAGATGTAGGAGTTCGGCGCAGTCTTATGACGTCATTTCGTCACTACAAAATAAAAGTCCTGTTCCCACAGCATTGTCTAAAATCACAAAAGTGCATAGAAATCTAACTGTTTTACCAGATAATCTTTGTATTAAAATAAAAAGGTACAAATAAGATACAAACAAACATGTTAAAAAGGTTGTACAAGTTCATTCATGTGTCCATCTAAATTGAAACACAATTTTCTTTTTGAATTGTACATTAAGTATACATATAGAAAAAATCCAATAAAATAGGGGGCATACGGACATCACAAAAGAGTATAATAATTAAATCAACACAGTATTACATTTCGTGAATGTAAATTAAATTATAAATTTAAAGGTTCTTTACAAAAGATTCAAGGATGTTAAACATTTCCGACACCTTTGATTTTAAATGTTTTGACATTTTCTTAAATTAAGTAAAAACTAAAATTGGGTTTACAGTGGATAATTCTGGCTTTGTAAAGATGAAATTTACCCAGAAGACAAAGTAGTAAAACAGTGCAATCAAGTATAACATCCTTAGAATCAAAATCAGATAAAATGATAGATTCAGTCATTTGTACCAGTTTGTTACAGCAGAAAAAAACTAACATGGTAAGGCCACCCGACTCAGTTTGTTGCTGACTTCCTTGTGTAAATACTCGGCGCCAGTAATTTTCCAAAACCTCAGAAGATTGACCGTGCCCACCATACGGGCCTGGTTGGTAACGCACAGTCCCGTCCTTGGACTATGGTGGCCAGGCTGCATCATTATCCTGATAAAGAGAAGATTCTACTTCTTGCTGTCATAAAACGTAAAAAAGTGCGCATTCTCATCTTTCCCGACTTCACCTCAGAGGTTCTGAAACAGCGTCAAGCTTTCAACGCCGTGAGAAAAAGGCTGAAGGAGGCTAATGTTCGACATGGGTTGCTCTTTCCTGCTTGCCTTCTCGTGACTCACAACTCAACTAAACATGTTTTTGACTCAGCCGAGAAGGCTCAAGCTTTTGCTGACTCTATCACAGTCGAGGACAACTCTGCACAGTCTGCATAAATGTTTTTAGCAGTCAGACTGTTTGGCAAGTCTGTTGACTTTTATGTGTTTGGTCATACCGTCTGCGGGGCCTTCATGAGTACTATATCATAGCTGGTACAGATCAGTTTGATCTGTATATTTTTCTTTCATTTTTTTTAACGTTATGTTAAGAGCACAATATGTGACAGGGCATTCTTAGTGTTTATTGATTTGATGACTAACTTGTCTTTTTCTTCATATGTAAATATTTAAAGGGATTTGAGGTGCATTTCATTCTCAGGTATTTTCCTATTTTTTGCTTTGTTTTATTGGTTTTGTAATTTTGTAATACTGCTACACTTTGTTACATTTCAGCTCCACAGTATATATGGGTTTTTTACGCCGCTTAGTTCGGGGAAGCGGCTTGGATGGGGTGGGAGGATGTAGTTTGTGTTTATTATTATTTATCACCCTTTTATCACTATTATTTATCACCCTTCATTTTATCTGTGCGATTCTGCAGCTAAATTGATATATTTTGCAAAATGGCACAAACAATAACTTCACCACAAGGAGGCGATATTACTTTAGCTAGCTGGAATGTGCGTGGCTTTAATAGTCAGGTGAAGCGAGCTAAAGTGTTCTCGTATTTACGCTCCATTTCAGCTGACATAATTTTCCTACAGGAGACGCACATTAAGCATGGTGAACAGAAGCGCCTAAAATGTAATTGGATTTCCCATGTATTTCAATCCACTTTTTCATGTAGGGCCAGAGGGGTTGCAATATTACTGCGTAATTTTGTTCCGTTCAAACATATTTCCACGTTAACAGATCCTAACGGTCGTTATATTCTTGTCACCAGCTTAATCGCCTCTAAACGTTTTACTTTTTTAAATCTTTATGGCCCTAACTATGACGATCCTGCTTTTTTTCGTAGGGTATTTAATCTTCTACCTTCTCTTACCGATACTCACTTTATAGTTGGTGGCGACTTCAATTGCATATTGGACCCCGTCTTGGACAAATTTCCTGTTCACTCAGATCCATCTTTTAACGCTATGTCAGTCATTAAACATCTGGCTGAGTCACTGGACATTGTTGATATATGGAGGCTACACCATCCCACCATCTTTTCCCATGTCCATCAATCGTATTCAAGAATAGATTACTTTTTTATAGACTCTAAATTATTATCTAATGTCTCTGAATCTAAATATTACAACATACTGATCTCTGATCATTCTGCTGTTACTGTATCTTTTGATTTTGGTTGGGCAAAGCCAAGTTATAATTGGAAATTCAATGCTTACCTCCTTACAGATGTGAAATTTTGCCAGCATATTTCAGATTCTTTGACAGAGTTTATTGAGATCAATGACAAAGGTGATGTCTCCGACTCTGTCTTATGGGAAACTTTTAAAGTAGTGATGAGGGGACATATAATTTCCTATGAGTCAGCAGTAAAGAAACTCAGACATAAACATTTAGCGGAAATAGATGTCCGTCTTACCCAATTGGAAAAATTATACAGGGATACTGCAGACTCAGATGTTTTAAATGATATCATGTCACTTAAATATGAATATAATAAGATTACTTCAGATCAGGTGAATGAGATGTTGCTAAAAATTAAGCAGAAACATTTCGAGATCGGGGTAAACCAGATAAACTATTAGCTCGGCAATTGAGAGGTTCCTATGCTAGTAGGTCAATTCATAGTATTGCTGACAAAGATGGTACAATATTGTGTAATCCAAAAGACATTAATAATCGCTTTAGGGAATTCTATGCAGATTTGTATGAATCCAAGACTTCTGTATCATCAGAGGCTATTGAAGACTTCCTTCATTCACTTCCCCTTCCAAAATTAAGTGAAGCTGATCAGGAAATGCTGAATGCTGACATTACTATTCAAGAGGTATTGGATGCTTTTCATGCCTTCCCTTATGGGAAGGCTTCGGGCCCTGACTGTTACAATAGGACCAGTCAGGAGACAGAAGATTTAAGCAGAGGTAATGGATGACAACAGGTGAGATGACAGATGCAAGTTCGTGACTGATGAATGATATATAGAATGACACCGTCCTTTTGTGGTTGTAGAGTGATAATGGAGATTGATACTTGCTGAATGGAATAGATAGCTGTGTCCCAATTCAGGGGCCGCGCACTTCGAAGTGCATGAAAGGGGTGGGGTTTTGGAGTGGAGGGTTGCCAGGTCTGCGCAACAAAACCATCCCAAATGTAGTGTAATCACAGCACAAGTGTATAAGTATCCCAATCCCAGACATGGCAACAATGAGCCGAGCGTCGTTACATGGCTATCGGCTGTGTGACAGACAGCTGACAGTTGACGTTTATGTGTGCATTTTAAAGTTTATGACTTTCATTGGGTTTTGACATGCTTCACTACCGGCGAATTATATATTTGATACAAGACTCAAGACTGGATTTTCCTGTTATAATTAAATCAACACAGTATTACATTTCGTGAATGTAAATTAAATTATAAATTTAAAGGTTCTTTACAAAAGATTCAAGGATGTTAAACATTTCCGACACCTTTGATTTTAAATGTTTTGACATTTTCTTAAATTAAGTAAAAACTAAAATTGGGTTTACAGTGGATAATTCTGGCTTTGTAAAGATGAAATTTACCCAGAAGACAAAGTAGTAAAACAGTGCAATCAAGTATAACATCCTTAGAATCAAAATCAGATAAAATGATAGATTCAGTCATTTGTACCAGTTTGTTACAGCAGAAAAAAACTAACATGGTAAGGCCACCCGACTCAGTTTGTTGCTGACTTCCTTGTGTAAATACTCGGCGCCAGTAATTTTCCAAAACCTCAGAAGATTGACCGTGCCCACCATACGGGCCTGGTTGGTAACGCACAGTCCCGTCCTTGGACTATGGTGGCCAGGCTGCATCATTATCCTGATAAAGAGAAGATTCTACTTCTTGCTGTCATAAAACGTAAAAAAGTGCGCATTCTCATCTTTCCCGACTTCACCTCAGAGGTTCTGAAACAGCGTCAAGCTTTCAACGCCGTGAGAAAAAGGCTGAAGGAGGCTAATGTTCGACATGGGTTGCTCTTTCCTGCTTGCCTTCTCGTGACTCACAACTCAACTAAACATGTTTTTGACTCAGCCGAGAAGGCTCAAGCTTTTGCTGACTCTATCACAGTCGAGGACAACTCTGCACAGTCTGCATAAATGTTTTTAGCAGTCAGACTGTTTGGCAAGTCTGTTGACTTTTATGTGTTTGGTCATACCGTCTGCGGGGCCTTCATGAGTACTATATCATAGCTGGTACAGATCAGTTTGATCTGTATATTTTTCTTTCATTTTTTTTAACGTTATGTTAAGAGCACAATATGTGACAGGGCATTCTTAGTGTTTATTGATTTGATGACTAACTTGTCTTTTTCTTCATATGTAAATATTTAAAGGGATTTGAGGTGCATTTCATTCTCAGGTATTTTCCTATTTTTTGCTTTGTTTTATTGGTTTTGTAATTTTGTAATACTGCTACACTTTGTTACATTTCAGCTCCACAGTATATATGGGTTTTTTACGCCGCTTAGTTCGGGGAAGCGGCTTGGATGGGGTGGGAGGATGTAGTTTGTGTTTATTATTATTTATCACCCTTTTATCACTATTATTTATCACCCTTCATTTTATCTGTGCGATTCTGCAGCTAAATTGATATATTTTGCAAAATGGCACAAACAATAACTTCACCACAAGGAGGCGATATTACTTTAGCTAGCTGGAATGTGCGTGGCTTTAATAGTCAGGTGAAGCGAGCTAAAGTGTTCTCGTATTTACGCTCCATTTCAGCTGACATAATTTTCCTACAGGAGACGCACATTAAGCATGGTGAACAGAAGCGCCTAAAATGTAATTGGATTTCCCATGTATTTCAATCCACTTTTTCATGTAGGGCCAGAGGGGTTGCAATATTACTGCGTAATTTTGTTCCGTTCAAACATATTTCCACGTTAACAGATCCTAACGGTCGTTATATTCTTGTCACCAGCTTAATCGCCTCTAAACGTTTTACTTTTTTAAATCTTTATGGCCCTAACTATGACGATCCTGCTTTTTTTCGTAGGGTATTTAATCTTCTACCTTCTCTTACCGATACTCACTTTATAGTTGGTGGCGACTTCAATTGCATATTGGACCCCGTCTTGGACAAATTTCCTGTTCACTCAGATCCATCTTTTAACGCTATGTCAGTCATTAAACATCTGGCTGAGTCACTGGACATTGTTGATATATGGAGGCTACACCATCCCACCATCTTTTCCCATGTCCATCAATCGTATTCAAGAATAGATTACTTTTTTATAGACTCTAAATTATTATCTAATGTCTCTGAATCTAAATATTACAACATACTGATCTCTGATCATTCTGCTGTTACTGTATCTTTTGATTTTGGTTGGGCAAAGCCAAGTTATAATTGGAAATTCAATGCTTACCTCCTTACAGATGTGAAATTTTGCCAGCATATTTCAGATTCTTTGACAGAGTTTATTGAGATCAATGACAAAGGTGATGTCTCCGACTCTGTCTTATGGGAAACTTTTAAAGTAGTGATGAGGGGACATATAATTTCCTATGAGTCAGCAGTAAAGAAACTCAGACATAAACATTTAGCGGAAATAGATGTCCGTCTTACCCAATTGGAAAAATTATACAGGGATACTGCAGACTCAGATGTTTTAAATGATATCATGTCACTTAAATATGAATATAATAAGATTACTTCAGATCAGGTGAATGAGATGTTGCTAAAAATTAAGCAGAAACATTTCGAGATCGGGGTAAACCAGATAAACTATTAGCTCGGCAATTGAGAGGTTCCTATGCTAGTAGGTCAATTCATAGTATTGCTGACAAAGATGGTACAATATTGTGTAATCCAAAAGACATTAATAATCGCTTTAGGGAATTCTATGCAGATTTGTATGAATCCAAGACTTCTGTATCATCAGAGGCTATTGAAGACTTCCTTCATTCACTTCCCCTTCCAAAATTAAGTGAAGCTGATCAGGAAATGCTGAATGCTGACATTACTATTCAAGAGGTATTGGATGCTTTTCATGCCTTCCCTTATGGGAAGGCTTCGGGCCCTGACTGTTACAATAGGACCAGTCAGGAGACAGAAGATTTAAGCAGAGGTAATGGATGACAACAGGTGAGATGACAGATGCAAGTTCGTGACTGATGAATGATATATAGAATGACACCGTCCTTTTGTGGTTGTAGAGTGATAATGGAGATTGATACTTGCTGAATGGAATAGATAGCTGTGTCCCAATTCAGGGGCCGCGCACTTCGAAGTGCATGAAAGGGGTGGGGTTTTGGAGTGGAGGGTTGCCAGGTCTGCGCAACAAAACCATCCCAAATGTAGTGTAATCACAGCACAAGTGTATAAGTATCCCAATCCCAGACATGGCAACAATGAGCCGAGCGTCGTTACATGGCTATCGGCTGTGTGACAGACAGCTGACAGTTGACGTTTATGTGTGCATTTTAAAGTTTATGACTTTCATTGGGTTTTGACATGCTTCACTACCGGCGAATTATATATTTGATACAAGACTCAAGACTGGATTTTCCTGTCTCACGCCAGAAGTACCTGTAAGTAAACATTTACTGTGAGGTTTTCAATGTTGGATGTGTTTTCACATGTGCCTCTGACTTGCTGGATGTTACCAAGAACATATCTGTGTAATATTTCACTCTAAATAATGTGACATTTTCATAAAATGACCCCCACTTATATATATATATATATATATATATATATTTTTTTTTTTATTTATTATTATTTATTGCGGTCTTTGATTCTGAAATTAGCTAGCTGATGATCAGTAAAATGCAGCTAACATTAACAGATACAAGCTAATTTTCCTTATGCAAGATTATGATTTTGTTAAATTATATGAATGATATACAACTTGTTTTTTAATATGTAAAAAAAGCTAAATTTAATTTACGGTTTTGCATCATCCACACAGACGCTACAGCGCCCTCTAGTGCCTTTTCCTTTGGCGTCGACTCGCTTCAACAGCCAGCCTAAATGACATTAATTAATTTTAATTCGCTAAATTACTATTAATATTATTTTTACATTTATGTTTTAACCTAAACATTACATTTCTAAACCTTATAGCCTCTTGTTTAGCGCTCTAACATTATAGAGTTGTGGTGTCAATCCCGTCATTTTGCTTTTTACTCTGTTTTATAGGCTAAAGGCCAAAACGACATCTATATTACTGTGACTTTTTCGTCTAGCTCTGTTAGGTGTTTTATATTGTTTCATATTGAGTCTTGTATCAAATCAATGTACATGTAAGTTATTTATCAAAAAAACTGTAAAATGCATTATTTTATTCATCAAAACTACAAAAGACCTTCTTGCAGGTGTGTGCCTGTTCAAAACACGAGCAAACCATATTAATTATATTGATTAAAAACAATATGACAGTTGTGGCCAATTAGATGGGTAGTATGGTTATTGTGGCCTACCTAATTGTACAGTTGATTCCTTCACTGCATGTCCTTTTTTCTGCTTGTGCTGCAACATCCTGTAAAGTGGTATAAGTTTTGAAGCAGACACTCTCTGTTCCTCTGACATCTCTGTTGTTGCTAGTTTAAATGGTTGCAGTAGTGACAATGATTCTTGAATAATGTCATACTCAAAACTTGTCAGCGGAGCAGTATCACTGTTTAAATTGGATAGTGTAGCACCCACTGGCTCTCGTTGTTCATACAAGTGTTGCAGCATGTCAGAAGTGCTGTTCCATCTCGTCTCAACCTCCTGTACCAGTTTCAGAGATGGTCTGCCCATCAAGCCCTGCATCTCCACAAGCTTGTCCTTTGCTTTGCAGCTGGATATATATATATTTTTTTTTTTTTAAAAATGCTTTTTTGTTTTGCGTTTATTTTAACTGGTCCAAAATAGCACATCTATGACACAAATTGTGTGATTTATGACACATTAGTGTGTTAAATATTTTAACACACTTCCTGTGTTAAGAAGAATAACACACTGGTTGAGTTAAAAGTAACACAAAATGTGTTGTCCTTAACTAGACACATGGGTGTGTTAAGATATAACACAGGTTGTGTTGTTTTTAACACATCCATTTTAAGAGTGTATGTATATATATATATATATATATATATATATATATATATATATATATACAGCTATGGAAAAAATTAAGAGACCACTCCAAGTTCAGAAATCAATGTTAAGTGGTCTCTTAATTTTTTCCATAGCTGTATATATAAAATACAATTCATCGTTTTAATAGTAAAAGCCTGCATATCTATTTCAATCCAAAAATATTGTTGGAATCATTTTTGTGCTACAGGAAAATGACAAGGAAACATTTCTACAGAGCACAGTGAGGCAGAAGACCCATTCTTTGGATGTAGTTTGCCACAGGAGCCATGTTTCTTTTTTATTGACAAAAAAGAATGGCAAGACTTGAGGAAGAGTCAGAAAGGAAGATGTTTTCAAGGATTACAGTGGACAAACGGGGAATGAGGTCAGTTCACCCATAATGCAGTTTTGGTTTCACACGCCACAGTGTCAAAACCCTGCAGTCACTAAAAACACACTCCTATTTAAATGTTTGAGCTACTGCCGGTTTGAAGACTGCCCCATTAATGTTACTGTGGAAGTCCCAGATGAGGTCACCCTGAAGGCAGCTGTGCAGTTCACAGGAGGAGATGTGTGCCACAGTACTACTGGACTAAAAAGGAGGCCAGTGCGTGCAGATATATATCATTCACGTACATCCGTTGGAGAAACTCTGGAAACCAAACTACCCAGAAGCGTCTATTTGGATTCTATGCAAAATCTCCCAGAGAAGGTGATGCAGTCTGGGTGCAGAGATGAAGCGCCAACAAAAGAGGCTCTGAAAACCATAGCATGGAGCCAAAGACAACTGAAAAGATCTCATTCAAATGAACTTCTCAGTCTCCAAATGCTAATTAATGAAAAGAAGGGCTCAGACAATAAAGTCCTGCAGAGGGTCATGATGCACCATAATGCAGTGGTCAAAGAAAACGCTGACAGTGTTTTACAAAAGGTGCAAGGAGGACATTGTCTATCTGGATGCAACTGGAAGTATAATTCAAAAAGGAAGCTCCACAAGTCCACCAATACTATGTGTGGCATTACAGGTAAGATGGGCATGACTTTCCAAATTGCTAGGGCGGGCATTCTTTTGCATCATTGATTAGTATCATCTATAAAAGCCAGTGGCTTATGTACCTGGGCAGGCATCATTTCCCAGAAGTGGTTTGGCTTTTGTTGTCCTGCTGAATGTGACTGTGGGTCGGTAAAGGTTGGTTAATCCAGCTTTTGATGCATTGCATTTTGCTTGTTTTTAATTTAGTATATGTTAGTTTATTTGCGTTGCTAGAAGAGCGATTGTGCGTTCAGTCAATTCTATGTTTGGCGTTTCGTTCGGCTGCCGTTCAGCTGATGAATGTGACTGCATCTGACCTTCTCCAGGTATGCGGTCGATTTTTATTATGTTTATCAGCCGTGGAAGTGCTGCAATTCGCAATTTGTGTTTTCATTTCAGTCAGTGTTTTGCATATGGGCGTCGGCTGTTGCATATAGGGTGTGTAGCCTATTTAATCTTCTGGCCTCATCCAGTTCCCACAGTCTACTCGTTTGGTAAGTGGCAGTTTATTTTCTTTTTTTATTCTATTTTGTAGATGATTGCAAGTAAATTGTATCTCTTTCAGTTGCGAATATTGCAGGGTTGGTAATATCCACGCAGTGGCGTCACCGCTGTCTCGTTCTAGGTGAAACTTTGAGTCTCTGTGTGCGTTGGGTCACGGTCGTGCTGTTGGACCCATGCCAACGGATTTTGTTTTTGTGTTTGTGTTCCGTTTCTGAAAGTTGTCTTTATTTTGTTTGTTTTTTTCTTTGTAAAAATTTTTTTTTTTCCTTTTATCTTTCCAAATCTATTTTGTGTATAAGCTATTTTGCTTCCATTTTTGTAGTTTCTGTTAATCCTTTGTATTAAATTTGTTTTTGTACTGAGTTTTTGTATTTGAGTCTGAGATATATTCACTTATTTTTGGTTGGATTTACTTTTGTTGTTCTGCCTGATTTAGTTTGTTTTCCCCAATTTGAGTTTTTGAATTGGGTTATCTAATTTTCTTGACATTGTGAAATTGTTTTTGTTTTCTTTTATTCTATTTGATATTGAGTTAAAGCGAATTGTTTAATATTCATGTAGGTTGTGATCTAGAACAGTTTGTATTAATCTTGTGTGTGTGTGTGTGTGTGTGTGAGAGTGAGTGTTTTCTCTAGGAGCTGCTGGTCTCTATTGACCAGGGTCGACGATTTCCTCTTTAGATGGTGGTGGTGTTTCTTCATTGAGTGCTGTGGTCTTTGGTCTGCACTGGGGTCTTTATTTTGGTATGTGAGTGTGATGTGTAGATTAAAAGCCATTTATTAATGCTTCCCCTATAATTTAGGCCGCAGCTCCATGACATCTTGAGTGATCGAAGACTGTCAGTCTTTTTGGGAGTTGATGTTTTCATTTTATTGATTTTATGCTACTCTAATAAAAGATTTGTTTGATACCTGTGTCTCCACGTTTTGCTTGCCACTGGGTAGGGGACCTGTGCAAATTTTTCTGAGGTTCTTTGGGTGAAATTCCCAAAGTGGCGTAGTCAGGCATTCTTTAACTTTATAATTTTTGTTTAAATTAATTTATTGAAATTTAACTGGGCCACCCCTACACCTCGGCCACATTTAGTTTTATTTCTAAAGTTCTTTCCCTGTCTGAGGAGGTAGAATAATGCTGAGATAAAGGCTAATTGTAGTACATCACAACTAAGGTCCAATGTTAATTAAATAAAAAACAAAACAAAATGAATACATTACTGACGTTTGTTATAACTCTACAATCGGTAATTTGTACAGAATGATAAAGCATAATATAAGAGTATTATATTGGAAATGGGATAATAAATACCTGCTATCTTGATAACGGAGGCCTCGTAAACCGGCCATCCTCCTTTCGGCTCTTTCACGCCTTGGCGCCACTCAAGTAAATGTCGCTCTTTTCCAAACCCGCTGCGTATTCATCGTCATCAAATCCTTTTATATGTTCCGTGGGCAGAATTGAGAATTCTCCATCCTCCACCCACTTAATTAACGCAAACATAATCAACTAATTTCTTCCAATCTTCGGTGCAGACTGCAGAGTCACTGTCTGGAATTCGCGCCTCAGGCAACGGTTGTTGTTTTTTTAAATTACGTCATTAAGCTGTTTTTTTTTTAAACATTAAAAACATTTTTTTTTTTTTTAAATTTACACTTTTAGGATTCTTTTAAATTTTATTTATTTAAATAATGCTGTTTTTATAACATCACTAAGGAATTGCGCATGCACAGAAAGTGCGCGCGTTAACTTGGGGATTCTTCAAGGCGATGCATTTTTTTTTTTTTTTTTTTTTTGAATTCCATGAAAAACTGCTTGGTAAGCATAGATTTCACAATAAATAACATTTATTGCAAATGTTTACCCTTTGGGTTTTATGATTAATCCTCAATGTTGTCCTTTATTTTGTCATCTTTGCATCAATTGGTCACTTTGCTGTGACGTTCACAGACACAATGAGCGAGCCTCTATGAAGGATTTCGTACAAACGTCATCTAACGTTAGCTGATGATGCTGAAGAGGAAATTCCTCCAAGAACCATACGAAGATGGGAACAAAAAAAAAGGTGTGTGTATATCTCCCACTGCTATGTCGATTAACGCAAACCAAATGCCTTTACATTTGGTTTTGCAGATAAATTCCCTATCCATTCTGGTGGGTGTATTTTAGTTTTTTAATGCTTATGGTGCAGTGTGGTTGTCCCCACTGATCCAGTCGGTTCTTTTGATTGTTCCGGTTCCCAAATTAATGACTGGAAATTGGCTCTTTTGATCAGGGGATATTAGGCCCTGTCCCAAATGCACCCTATGCACTCGCAGTCTCCTCACGAGTCCGCACGTTATAAGTTATTGCACGAGAATGTCCGATTCCTCTGCTTGTTCTTAAATCAGTAACTATCTCTGTCAGTGACCGTTTCCTGAATGAATTCTCAATTGCCGTTAATTCTATAACTATAAAGATAACATAACTAACGTCTGTAACTTGGTCTGAGGCTTTAAAGTGCTTGAGCTCTTTAAAGCTAGAGGGATTCTGATGTCAGTCAAGGTTTTTTTTTCGTTCATCAAGAAAATCATTATTTGTATAAGTGTTTCTAATGACAGCATTTCTCTGTGCTGTAATCGTTGTGGTGTGAAATCTATTTTTAGAATGATTCTTAAAACTATATTTATTCACTATAAAACGGATCGGCTCGGAATCGGTAAGAAGTGAGACTGATCGGCCGATCACCGATCCGGGCTGATCATGAGGATAATCGGCCGATTCCGATCCATGGCCGATTGAACGGTGCATCTCTATTATCTGCCTGTCAAGAATACAGTTCCACAATACACTTAAATCATCATTGCTTTTGACATTGGATGTTTTCCCCAGTGTTGTGGTGACGACAGACTTTAGCAGGAATTTAGCAGGCAGCTTGCGCTCACGAGAAGTAGTAACATCCCAGTTAGCTATCTCGTGCTTGGCCATTAACCCCTCCGTTAGTCTGAGCACTTCGTCAAAGTCACATGTTTGAATCATCCCGGAAAGCTGCATATGTACCTTTCAGTGTTTCAATCAACGAGATACATTCTGTCACACACAGTGTTGAACTCTGTAATCCTTTCGTTGCAAAATCACTATTCTCAAACAGTTTGCAAAATGTAACAAGAAGAAACCTGAATTTCTTTGTTTGTATCTGTTGTAGCAGCTGTTCTGCGTCTATTTTAGTTTGACCACTTGATTTGGCATATTCAGCCAGAGCCTCCAGTATTACATCCAGCAAATGTAATATTTTATGCACAGATCCTGATTTTGAGCTCCATCTAGTATCGCACGACCTTTCCAGTTCCATACATCGACAGTTTGGATGAATTTCTTTTTGCAGCGTAATGAACCGAGCGTGCCTTTGAACCCCAATGAAAAAATTGTTTATATTATTCACAATTATCAAAAAAAAGTGGCCACATGCCCTGACACTTTGGCAGCAGTGCAAAGCACCAAATTGAGTCGATGGGAATTGCAGTGTACATAAACAGCTATCGAAAAGGTTTCTTTCTAGAGAACTTGAACCCCTCCTCTGTGTCCTGACATGACTGATGCGCCATCTAAGCAGATCCCGAGGCAGAGAGAAGGATCCAACCCAAGTGGTTCAATGACCTCAAGGATCCTCTGTGAAATTCCAACAGCAAGATATTTCTACTGTTTCAACAAAGGCGTTTCCAATTTTTATAACCTTCTCTTGTAAAGGTAAACTCCTTATGTACCTCAGGAAAATGTCTGCAAAAATGACATCTCTTGTTTTGCTGTATTCAATTCCATTTATACTGTTCATACTAATTAGAATTGAAGGAACGTGACTTTCCATCAATTATGGTAATAGGAAATTTTCCCAGCACTGGTTGAGTAGCTGGTTCCTCTATCGCAGACAGATCTGAAGGTCCAGATACCGAATTCCAAAGCCTTTGTAGGAAGAAGATTATTGGAGTCTGAAGCATATATATTATCATTAGCATCCGACTCGCAGGATGTTGCGGTGTCTAGATCGTGTATTTCTTCAGCGTCAGCCAACAAAACTTTGTCTAGATGTGTTTTTTTTTTTTAAAAAACCCTGTCATCGATAGCTGTTTAGCCATTGCTGCTGCTAGACATAAAAATAGCACTGCTAGTTGTCAATCCAGACAGACAAACAGAGATTTTGGCGCGAAGAAGAGTAAAACATTAGTGTCGTAACTGTCTACAGATGAATAAGCACATTCTTAATATTAGAATAGTTCTATGTATGAGAAAACAATTCAAATGTAAAAAAAAATATTGAATAATTAATTAAACATTAAAAAATAAATATTAGGCTATTATTTAAAAAAATATATGCATTTCCATGGATCTGACTAGGTGGGCAAGCTGTGAGTGTGCACATGTAAAAAAAAAAAAAAAAAAAAAATCTGATTTGAAGCATGTGACAAACGCGCACATCCGATCACTTTATTTAGCGTTCACGTAAGAATGTTTAAACCTAGAGAAATAATAACCAGGACACGAGCCGTGTCTGTGCGTCGCCTATCAATGACATGGTACTCGCGTTAACCTTGGTTTCCGGTTTTATTTAGTAGAAACCACAGAAACACCAAAGACGCTTTAATATATTATGGCCCGGTTTCACAGACGGGGTTTAGACTAAGCCAGGATTAGGTCTTTGTTCAATTAGGGTATTTAAATAGCTTTTATAAACCTACCTTAGAAAAAAAACATTGCTGGTGTGCATCTTGAGACAAAACAATGGCACTGACATATTTTAAGATATGTCAGTACAAGTTTCTTTCAGTTGAAACAGCTCAAACATGCATTTTAGTCTAGGACTAGCTTAAGCCTTGTCTGTGAAACCGGGGGTATGTGTTTTATTAGACAGGTGAGCAACTGTTTGGATACATTCGTCGACAGAAATCTAATCATATTATATAGCTAAACACGTTTAGTCTTATTGTTTAAATCTTGTTTTCTTTATTTACTGTGAGTACCATGTTTTACCAAGCCTAATATGGATCCTAGTTGACTGCAGTGTGCAACAAAGTGTCTCATAGCAGCTGCCGAGTGAACGCACAGAGTAGCATTATAACAAATTTGAACACACAAATGTGTCTAATAAAACAGAGCTGCTTTACCTCACTTTCGCTTGACTTGAAGAAGCATAAGCAGCGACTGCGGCATAATAAAAGCTGCTCTCGATACGTTTGACGCACTTGTCTCATTAGCAATCACACCATGATTTTATATTGCTTACATTTTTAAGTGAATGGAATAGAAATATGCATTGAAGCTAAACATTTCAATGTTAAACATTAATGTTCTAAACATTAATGTTGTGCAACATAATTATATATTATTTTACTGAATTACAGAGCTTTAATAATAAAGTTGTGGATAAAGCACCACTTTCTCAAAAAAATAAAACATTGAACATTTGAAAATAGTTCCAAATAGTAGTTTAGTTTATATTACATCTTTAATCAGCACCATAAACTAGTGATTTTGACTAAATTTGCCCCTAACAGAAAGGCTTGTAATAGAAGTCAAATGGTGTAACCAGGTTACACCATTTGACATTTCAATTTAAAATCAAATTTGACAGGTATTATCATGGACAACTATGTAAGCACATGGCCTTGGTGGAAATATTTCAAATGTAATTTTTAAAGCTAATACACATTTTTATAATAATGATGAATTATCAATGTATTCATGGGGTCATACCATTTGACATGTATACCTAAGAATACCTAACCATACCCTAAAAATGTCAAATTATCTCATATTTTAAAGACAGTTACTAACCTTTGCATGCAGCATTTAGTGTCACCAGGGGTCCCTCTTTGTGATATAATTTCCTGTCACATGGTTTTCTTGCACAATATTAACAAAATGGCTGCTTGAATAGTGGTTACACCACCTTGACACTTCAGGAATTTGACTTGACTCCTATGATTCCACAAATTATTTATAATATTCAGAACAATGATGTTAAATTTATTTTTATTTACTATTAAATTGTTCTAATGTAAGATTATGCCAAACTAGATAATATGGTGTTTTATTGAGAAATTTCACCTTTTTTAAACAAGATCAAATTATTTGGTACTAAGTTTTTACGGTTACACCACATTGACATTTTTGCAATCAATCCCCAAATATTCTCTCAAAATTGATTAAAACCAGAAATTTTAGACTTGGTCCTCAAAAAAGAGAATGTATGTAAGTAATTTACTAATTTATTTTGCAATTTTTACCCTTTTAAATTTAAGTAAAACTATGAAGGACACAAAAAAATGAGCGTCACGTCATTGACCCAAATACAGATGTAAATGTTACAGTTTACATAGTAATCATTCTATAATCGGTCATGTTTGATACTTTGTAAAGATTTAACCAGTATTACTGACTTTTTGATGGTTATTTGGGAAATTGCATTGTTTGTTAATGTAACTGGATTTATTAATATATATATAATAATACCAAAGTCATTTCATGGGACCAGACCATTAGTTATATTGTCTTCCATTGCACATCCTCTGCATATTTAAAACTGCAGCTGTTAAGGAATGTCTGATTTGTAACAATGTATCTATTTCCACTTACACTGTTATGTTTTGTTATTTGTAGACTAATATTCAATACACTTTGGAAAGAAGCTCCAGTCTCCTCATTCTTTGTGTCCTGACGACACCCCAGGAGTGTATACTGCTGATAGTTAGAACCAGAGCCTAGCAGTCTCCTTTCCTCTCCAACAGTGTGTTTGTGTACTACAGAAGGCTTCTTAATCAAGTGCTTGATAGAAATGAGGTGACAGTTCAGGAAAAGACCAGAATAAAAGTTCTTCAACAAGTACAGGCTACAGCATCCAGAACTCGGGTTAAAACGCAAGGCTCGGATCTCTGTGTTCTTCACAGAGTTCGAAAGTCTGAAGGTCATGGTGGCCTTGTTCAGAGGTATCTTGTATGAGTAGGCAAACTCATGGGCCCCAAGTGGAAAACATGCACAAGACCCATCTTGGTCCTAGCGTTAACCAATACAATACTTTTGTGGGGCCCATGTGTGGCCTCTATATGGGATTGTCCGTGGGCCCCATGCCAATTGCCCATATGAATTTCACTTAGGACCCAAGCCACTCACTTTTTTGTAAAATACTTTCACAACCCACTAGTGAGGACATTGACTGATCCTCACTATTTTAAAAGGCTTATAAATCAGCCAGAATATGTTTTTATTTAAATCTAGTGATGGTTACATGTTTCTGTGATGGGTAAGGTTTAGGAGTAGAGGATGGGTTAGGTGATAGAAAATATCATTGACCTGATATCAAATCAATGGAAGTCTATGCAATGTCCTCAGTAAGATAGCAATATGTGTGTGTGTGTGTGTGTGTGTGTGCGTGCATGTGTTTTTATGACAATGTTTTTAGGACACAAATTTGTATAGTGACATGAGTATGACATAAGGTATTACAAGGACAGGGTGACTTATGAGTACATTACCCAATGTCCCCATTTTTCAAAAGGCTTATAAATCATACAGAATGAGTTTTTGCGAGAAAGAGAAATGTGCACAGTTTTCTGTGATGAGTAGGTTTAGGTGTATATAGTGATATCATCACTATTTGGACAGGACTACTTTTCAAATGTCACTTGAGTTACAATTATTATTACCAACACCTGTGGTTTCATGTTTTGATTCATACAAGATGGACAACCAATGAAACACAGACATAGAACACACTCATTATACAGAATAATGAATAATAATATATGAGCACAGAGAAAATGACGACAAACTCCCAAGCGCAAGGGAGAAATGCGAAATAATATTTAATAAGGCTAATAATAGGCTACTTTGATTGCGTTTACGAGCACTGCAGTCTCAAAATCAGTGTTTTGTCTATTAGAATAATCGTGTAATTGCATTCAGATGGCTACACCACTGTATCAGTGTCCAGTTTGTACATATAATTCATTTGAAGAAGACTTGATGAAGTATGTACACAGTGCTGGTTCATGATTGGTGCAGGAGAAAGTTATATGTCTATAAAAACTATAAAAATTCTATAAAAATACTTTATTCTGTATATGAGCTAGGATCCACGTGGCTAGTGTTGTCAAACACAAAGCAGAGCTCTGCACTGATCATATGTGCGCTCTGCGTGTATATCATGACAATCGTATTTTTCATGTGTTGTTATTCAAACTCCAGTTCTGACCGCATTGTGGGCAAAAAACAAACAACACTCATGTGCTGCTGTGCTGAGGGAAACACATACAGGTCCTTCTCAAAAAATTAGCATATTGTGATAAAGTTCATTATTTTCCATAATGTAATGATAAAAATTAAACTTTCATATATTTTAGATTCATTGCACACCAACTGAAATATTTCAGGTCTTTTATTGTTTTAATACTGATGATTTTGGCATACAGCTCATGAAAACCCAAAATTCCTATCTCAAAAAATTAGCATATCATGAAAAGGTTCTCTAAACGAGCTATTAACCTAATCATCTGAATCAACTAATTAACTCTAAACACCTGCAAAAGATTCCTGAGGCTTTTAAAAACTCCCAGCCTGGTTCATTACTCAAAACCGCAATCATGGGTAAGACTGCCGACCAGAAGGCCATCATTGACACCCTCAAGCGAGAGGGTAAGACACAGAAAGAAATTTCTGAACGAATAGGCTGTTCCCAGAGTGCTGTATCAAGGCACCTCAGTGGGAAGTCTGTGGGAAGGAAAAAGTGTGGCAAAAAACGCTGCACAACGAGAAGAGGTGACCGGACCCTGAGGAAGATTGTGGAGAAGGACCGATTCCAGACCTTGGGGGACCTGCGGAAGCAGTGGACTGAGTCTGGAGTACAAACATCCAGAGCCACCGTGCACAGGCGTGTGCAGGAAATGGGCTACAGGTGCCGCATTCCCCAGGTCAAGCCACTTTTGAACCAGAAACAGCGGCAGAAGCGCCTGACCTGGGCTACAGAGAAGCAGCACTGGACTGTTGCTCAGTTTTGCATGTCATTCGGAAATCAAGGTGCCAGAGTCTGGAGGAAGACTGGGGAGAAGGAAATGCCAAAATGCCTGAAGTCCAGTGTCAAGTACCCACAGTCAGTGATGGTCTGGGGTGCCATGTCAGCTGCTGGTGTTGGTCCACTGTGTTTTATCAAGGGCAGGGTCAATGCAGCTAGCTATCAGGAGATTTTGGAGCACTTCATGCTTCCATCTGCTGAAAAGCTTTATGGAGATGAAGATTTCGTTTTTTCAGCATGACCTGGCACCTGCTCACAGTGCCAAAACCACTGGTAAATGGTTTACTGACCATGGTATTACTGTGCTCAATTGGCCTGCCAACTCTCCTGACCTGAACCCCATAGAGAATCTGTGGGATATTGTGAAGAGAAAGTTGAGAGACGCAAGACCCAACACTCTGGATGAGCTTAAGGCCGCTATCGAAGCATCCTGGGCCTCCATAACACCTCAGCAGTGCCACAGGCTGATTGCCTCCATGCCACGCCGCATTGAAGCAGTCATTTGCTTTCTGCAAAAGGATTCCCGACCAAGTATTGAGTGCATAACTGAACATAATTATTTGAAGGTTGACTTTTTTGTATTAAAAACACTTTTCTTTTATTGGTCGGATGAAATATGCTAATTTTTTGAGATAGGAATTTTGGGTTTTCATGAGCTGTATGCCAAAATCATCAGTATTAAAACAATAAAAGACCTGAAATATTTCAGTTGGTGTGCAATGAATCTAAAATATATGAAAGTTTAATTTTTATCATTACATTATGGAAAATAATGAACTTTATCACAATATGCTAATTTTTTGAGAAGGACCTGTATGGCTCGCGTGTTTGAACGCAGCTAGAGCAGGCAGAGGTGAATGAGCCGCACTTTTGTGACATTTGAATTCTCCACTGTAATGCGATCTCATGCGAACATATTTTCCAGTTCTGCTGGTAGATTACAGAAAAACAATCCACATCCACCCAAACCTCTAAACGCCCGATCTCCCATTAAACGAATGGCTGTTGTTTCTATGGAGGGGTCAGTGAGGGTCAGGGTCCCAAGAACCCACTATTTGCCCAATTACCCACTATGGTGGGAAAACGATCAGGTGACTCGCTGACCGCTTCCAGGCCACGCCCCCCATTCCGCGGACCCATTATTTGCCCAATTACCCACTATTTTTTCCCAAAGCTAATTATTCGCCCCTCTCTCCATTGGTCTGACTGTGGGTGGGGCCGGGAGGCCACGGCCCGTCCCACGGACCCGTTATCTGCCCGATTACCCACTAAATTTTTGGGAGGCCCCCGCGCGGAGACGAAAGGTCGCGGGCCCTCGAGATTTGAGATTCTGACCCCCCGGGGGCCCCCGACTCGGGGGCCCGAAGCGCGAAACTCTACGACAACGCAATTTTTTTCCCTCTGGGTTACAGCCGGGCGCTCTCTGTATGTCGGTCGGGGGGCCCCGGGGGCCAACGTGCAATATTTGGGGCCCGCGGGACCTTCGTAGCAACATCCCATTCGCCCATTATTGTTGCGGGGGGGGGGTGCCAAAGTGGCATAGGTATAAAGCGGGACGTTTCCCGCGCGGAGACGGAAGGTCGCGGGGCCTCAAGATTTTAGATTCCGACTCTCCGGGGGCCCCCGACCGAGGGCCCCGAAGCGCGAAGCTCTAGGACCTTCCCGTAAAATCGCCCCTCCCCCGCCACAAAATAATTTAAAAGCCTCTTTGAGTGTATAAGTGAAAGAGCCTCGAGAGAGAGATCTGCTTCAGAGGCTGAGAAGGTCTCGCCTCAGCGCTAGAGCGTGGCGGTTTCGATACGTCGCTCGGGGCCCCCCCCCACGAGCCATGGTGCGAAATTTGGGGCCCCTGAGATCCTTGCAGCAACATCCCACTCGCCCATTACATCACTGAAACGCGGGATGCACGGGAAAAAAGTCTTCCAAAGGGCCGATCCGCTAGGGGGCGCCGTTTATCTTCTCGCCACGATCCCCCGAGTCGGGCGGAAAAGTTTGGCGACCCTAGGACCTATTTCAGGGGTCGAAAGGTCAAAAAAGACTTGAGCGTACGCCAATCCAGTATTTTATAAATATAGCTTGGGACGGCCTCCGTACGGAGACGAAAGGTCGTAACGTCTCGAGATTTGAGATTCGGACTCTCCGGGGGCCCCGAAGCGCGAAACCCTAGGACCTTCTGGAAAAAAGTTGGTCTTTCAGAACCAAAAATCACTCAGAATCCTCTGACAACCCAAGAGTGACAGAGGATCTTAAGAGAAAATTGGGGTCAGAGGCTGGAATTTTGTTCCCTTGGCCCTAGAGCCAGGCGCTTTAAGTATGTCGCTCGGGGGGGCCCCAGGAGCCACCGTGCAAAATTTGGGGCCCCTGGGACCTTCGTAGCAACATCCAAGTCGCC
The DNA here is from genome assembly GCF_018812025.1 of Megalobrama amblycephala. NCBI lineage: Eukaryota > Metazoa > Chordata > Actinopteri > Cypriniformes > Xenocyprididae > Megalobrama > Megalobrama amblycephala. The sequence goes on along the minus strand of NC_063060.1, from coordinate 3,089,164 downwards.
CATTACTTGCATTGGTGCACCGTAGTGGGTTCTCGTACGCTGATTCCGCGGACTTCGCGAGGGCCGATCCGCTAGGGGGCGCTGTTTTCCTTCTCGCCCCGACCCCACGAGTCGGGCAAAAGTTTGGCGGCCCTACGACCTCGTTCAGGGGTCAAAAGGTCAAAAAAGGGAGCGCGCGTACGGAAAGTCGGTACGCGCATAAGCGCGGAGCGGGACGTCTCCCGTACGGAGACGGAAGGTCTCAGGGCCCCGAAACTCGGCACGCGCCGCCGTCACGGGCCCCCGAGTTTGAGGGCCCTAGCCGCTTTCCAAGCGTTTAGAGTCCGGCCGTACGTAGGGGCCTGTTTCTCCCATTGACTTGAATGGCAGACACAGAGAGAGGGTTTGAGTACGCCGCTTAGAAAGGGCCGATCGGCCAGGGGGCGCCATTTTTCTTCTCGCCACGAGCCCCTGAGTCGGATGGAAAAGTTTGGCGGCCCTACGACCTCGCCGGGGGTCGAAAGGCCGAAAAAAGTGACGAGCACATATCTTTAATTTTCAGCGAATATTTTTTGCTGATTTTTTTTTAAGGCGCTTCCCGAAATCCGAGGAATTCGGCCCTTTGACATGTGGTTACAGGGGGCCCCACGTACTAGCGTTCGACGCCCTAGGTCCTGATACCGAATTTAAGGTTTTTATTGACCGAAACGAAAAAATTAAATTTTAAATTTTTATTTATATTTTCTTTGATTGTTCTGTTTGTTGTGTTCTAATGTTCTTTTTTGTTGTTCAATAAATGTTTGAAACGTTCCTACTGTCATGTCTTTTTTTGATGCAAAACACGTCTTGTATGTCTTATACACATTTCATTAAAAAAAACCTTAAGTACCAGAAGGTCCCAAATGACTTAAAAGGTAATGGAATGCACCCGACTGAGTGTGCTTAGTACAGTTATAATGTTTTATTGGGAAAGTGGCATATCTTTGAGTTTTCAGGTCATATCACCCGGGAACACTGTGGAAGAAAATTCTGAAATTCAGATCAAAGGAAGGACTCGGGGGGCCTCTATCGAACGAGTCCGACCTCGAGGTCCTGGGCCCCGGGGTCCTGGAGTTACGGGCAGTCAAAGTCTGGGCGTTTTTGCCTTATATCTCGGGAACGCAGGGGCCCCGGACCTCGGACGGGGTGTTATTGGAAAGGGCTCGAGGAGCCCCGCGTTCGGGAGCTAGAGCCCGCGAAAGTTAGGGAGCCCCGCGGATCCGCCAGGGGGCGTCCCCAGGGCCCGCGACGGATGTGTTCAGGTCGTGGGGGAGAGGGGACTTTTTGACCAAAGTTTGAGCGTTCTGGGGCTTTGCGTTCCCGAGTTATGAGCATAAGTTGGCCGAAAATGGCGCTTTTCTATGGGCGCCGCCATTTTGAAAAGCGCCGGATCGTTTTGGTCGAATATCTCCACGGAGACACTGTGGATCGTTCTGAATTTGAACCGTGTGTAGAACTCGAATTAGACGGTTCGAACGAGACCGGTGCTGCTAGGATAGCTTTATGGGTTCCAGAGTTATCGTCTTTTTTCCTGTTGAAACTTTAAAAATTCATATCTCAGGGGACTGAGTGGCCCCGGAGCTCGAGCAGGGACTCGTTGGAAAGGTCTCGGGGTCTCCTGTCGAACGAGCCTGTTTTAATCCACAAAAGCTTTTATTCATTAAATGTGAAATATCATATACAAACACTGTGTCTTTAAATAAATGATGCAATACTCGTTCCAATTTCTCATCCCTTTGAACTGAGGTTGGATCCAATTTCCCATCCCTTAATTTCCCCATCCCTGATTGCTTGGTTTTTCCTTCATTCCAATTCCCCATCCCTTTGAACTGATGGTAGGATCCAATTTCCCATCCCTTATTTTCCCCTCCCTGATTGGTTGGCCTTTTCCTCTGGTCCTCTTTCCCATCCCTTTGAGCTGAAGTTGGACCCAAAAGTATATAAAAGGCCTCTGCCCCGACAATCTTTGTCATTCATTTACACTTTTTTCACCTGCACCACACTTCCAATCACCCTACACCCTCACTCACTGCACCACGGTTGCCGACAACTTCCGCTCTTCTGTTTCACCGTTTTGTTTTCCTGCACCTTGTGTTTTTCACTGCCGTTATTGTTATATATTATATATTTGATTTTGTTAATTATTTTATTATCTATAGTTTTATTTTATTATATACATACACGATATGCCTAGCAGCGATTGCCCGCTGTGCCACCGTGGCTACAGTCAACTTAGCCAGCACCTGGGGGTGAGCCACGGTGTCCGCAATAAGGCGGAGAGAAAGCTACTACTGGCCATTCCATCCGGGAGGGTGGACGTGCGCAAGGGCATCTGCCCCCTGCCCGCCTGCGGAAAATACACCTCCCGGATGGACCGCCACCTGGCCACCCACACGAGATCATGGTCGCGGCCCACCGGCAGGCCACGGAGACCCTCAAGTGGAAGAAGATCATGGAGGGTCTCGCCAACCTGTGGGCCAGCAACCCGGCCGTGGCCATGGTCTCTACCCTGGACCTAGCAGGGGACCTGGAGGACCCAGTTGCTGATGCTGATGCTGATGCTGCTGCGGAGGAGGCAGCGGGGGAGCAGGAGAACCTCCGCCGGCAGGTCGACGTGCTGAGTGAGTCACTCAGGAAGGTGACTCGCCGCTACCGCCTGCTGCTGAGGAGGTCGCGGGGTAAGCCCTCCAGCCAGCTCGCCCGGGTGACTGGCAGGCTGCTGTCTTCCCTTCACCCCCTCGTGCCGGGAGAGGCCGAGGAAGAGGAAGACCAGCCCCTGGCCCTGCCCTTGGAGGAGGCAGACCGCCAGGACCCGGGCCCCCGCCCCCCAGCCGCCGGCCAAGGCGTCGACCTCCTCCTCCCCGGGCGAAGAAAAGCACCCCTTCCCGGACCACGTGGTGGCCCTGAGTGAGTACCGCGCTCTGTCACTTCTCCCCGTCTCGCTCTGCGGCCAAAGTTTCTCGCTCTGTTCTGACCCCATTGTGTGTTTTCTTTTCGCAGACGTCCTCCTCGAGGAGTACCGGGGCCACCAGGAGGGGGCGGATCCTGGACAGAGGCTCATGAAACAACGTGGCCTCGAAGATCTTCAGGATCCGCCACTTCATTTGGTACATGGCGGCGGGGCACACCGACCTGGCCAGCCTGGGCTTCCTCAACCAAACGGCGAGTATGCGGTCTTGGCACAACAGCCTGAACCAGGCCAAGATTGCGGAGCCGACGGTGCACCACTACCTGAAAAACGTGGCCCAGTTCCTGGCCTACTTGGCCGAGACCCCGCCGCCCACCTGCCGACTCTCCCGGACAGTCATGGTGGGGCTGAACCGGGAGATCAAAACGATGATCCGGTCAGTGCGGTGGAAAGTGCTCATGGGGTGAGGGTGAAGCAGGCCAAGGAGGGCCGCCTCATCCCCAAGGCCACTCAAGGCCTGGAAGAAGACTGGAAAGAGAGCCGGGAAGAGTTCGGGCAAGCGGCCGGCACCCACCGGCAGCCCGCCCACCTCCTCCAGCCCATCGCCTCCTGGCAGCCCGTCGCCCTCTGGCAGTCCGTCGGGGGAGAAACGCCCGAGAGGAATATGCTTCCGTAAGTCCGTCTTCTCACGGGGGGGCTCGTTTAACTGCTTGTGCGCCGAGTAGGTGTGTTTGCTGACTCTTTCTCGCTTTTATTCAGGAGCCGACTACACCGTCCAAGAGGCGCAAAGTCGGCACTCCGAGGAAGAGGGGATTCCCTCGGGCTCACCTCTCCCCCCTGAAGAGGATGATGTTGATGAAAGTGGCAAAGAGGGCCCGGAAACAAACCGTTTTCTTTTAATTGTTTTGTTTTAAATGTTCTTTTCTTGTTCTGTTCTGTTGTAATAATAAATGTTTGAAACGTTCCAACTGTCATGTCTTTTTTTGATGCAACACACATTTTTTATACGTGTTTAATTTAAAAACAATTGAGGGCAAAATAATACTGACCCAAAAAAACACTCTGGGAAAAAAAAAAACATCTTATAAAAAAATATTTTAATTAAAAGTGGGCGGGGCATTTTTGGCTAGTGGGCGTTCCCTGTTCTTGGACAGGTGATTAGTTGTCATGGTAATTAACAAGGGCTGCTATTGGTTAACAAAGGGGAAATTTAATGACCTCGATTTTGTGGATCTCATTACTGATGCTGACTCATCACGAGAGGTGAGATAATCTGTCATATTTTTCTTAATTTATGCAATTAAGTGTTATTATATAATGGCACGTTTGTACATTTCTTGACATCCATCGGTACTGTTGGGGTTAGTTCACCAGTACACGCCGCTCATAAAGCTGTATCATGAGATTCTTATGAATTATAATCCGTATAGATATATTTTTGGGCCTAAACCTGAGCAGCCAGGTGAGTTATTTGAGCCAAGGTCCTGGAAGGTCACTGCAATAAAACAAGTATAAAATGTTTAAAACAGTCATATCTTAGTCTAAACTTACAGTAATACTGTCAAACTATATATCGTGTGAAAGCTTGCAGTCTCTAGATGTTATATTTGTTGCCTGCTTTTCTAAAAAAAAAACAACTACACACGTACAGTAATTTATTAATGTTATAAAATTACAATAATTTTTATTTATTTTTTTTGCTTTTTTCCCCCTTTACAGATCATGCCGAAAAGATACAGCTCCGGTAAGTTGATCTATTCTGTGATCCTAGTTCCTTGTGCCATCACAAAGTGTTATGAATCGTTTATGACACAGTAATAAATCATTTTGCGTCATACACTGTGTGTTCGAACATGTTTTTTCTTTTTTCTCCTATTAAAATCGTCTTTTAATATAGCATTCAAGTGCCCGATGTGCCCCGCGTGGATCGTCAACATAAGCAAGCATCTGAGGACGGTCCACGAAGTGGCCAACGAATAGCAAAGAGGACTCTTCGCCCAGCTTGGCCGCCACAGAGTGAGGCTGGCCAACCTGGTTTGCCCACTCTGCGGCAAGCTGGTGAAATACCCCGAGAGTCACCTGGAGAAAGGCCACAGGGGCATGTCGGTAAGTCAGTCTTAAACTAAAACTTTTACATTAATGTATGAAATAGCTGTCTGTTTTAAAGAATACTGAAATGTTGTTTTTATAATGTTTAAGGAGTCATCGCGCTCAGAGACGGTGAGGTCACTGGAGAGGTCGGTAACCGCGGGGAAGCTCAAAATATTGAGAGATACCAACCCCGCCATGCCCCTGGTCCCCGACTTCTCCCAGCCCGAGGCTCCTCCTCAGGTGCCGGCCTCACCGAACACCGTGGAGCACGAACGGAGCCTGATGGAGATATGGAGTAGGAATCGGTTGATCATCATCATAATCCTAATAGGCTGAAGTTACTCAATAAGTGAACTTAAATTGTTAAATGGTTTGTGTTTCAGATGAACGTTTTCCACTGGCCCAACACAATGAGTTGTCGACAGTTGATGTCTATATTGTGTTTTTGTATTGTGTTACACTTGTTTTTTAAATTAAAAAAAGATTCTTTTAATTGTGTTCTTTTTTGGCTGCAAAACAAACTTGAAAGTCAGTGGAATGCATCCGAATGAGTGCGCCAAGCATGGCACATGTGGTTTCATCCATAAAAATTTATATAAAATGTAAAAAAGCATCTATAAGCACTTTTTCCGGGAACCCATTATTTGGCGGCCATATGTAATCAGGGAAATGGGATGTCTTTGTATTCCCGGCTCCCGTTCATACCAGAAGGTCCCAGACGACTGAAACTTAGTGGGATGTATCCGACAGAGTGTGCTTAGTACAGTTACAGGGGTTTAATCCATAAAACTTTATTCTGGCCCCGGGGTCCTGGAGTTACGGGCGGTCAAAGTCTGGGCGTTTTTGCCTTATACCTCGGGGAGGGTGTTGCTGGAAAGGGCTCGATGTGCCCCGTCGAACAAGACCACCCCCAAGGCCGGGGGCCCCCGGGTCGGGAGCTAGAGCCGGTCAAAGCTGGACAGGAAGTGGCCGTATTCGAAAAGGGAAGGTCCCAGGAGGTGGGGACTGTGCCTGGGGTAGGGTCCCTCTGGGCCGGCTGTATGGCCGGAGTTTGTTTATTTTTTTATTAAAAATAATAATTAAATAAAACTTAAATAAAATAAAAATAAAAAAATAAAACTTTATTTTTCAACCGAAAAAATCTAACAGAAATTTTTGAGTTTCCCGGATTTCTCGAAACTCGGGATTCTGATAGGGGGCATGAGTCGTAGACAGGAGCGCAAGTTAGGTGGCGCTAGACCCTTCCTGAGCCGGGATACGGATATCCCACTTTATATTTATTCCATTGAAATGAAATGGTGGGTTCGGGGGGTGGAATCGTGCCGAGTGCCATAAAATAGTTTTTATCAGGTTTGGAACGCGGTCAACTTGATGAATGAGAATGGTCTAACTGGTTAGTGAACAATCATGACAGCGGCCAAATATAGCGTTCCGCAGGGTTCAACATGGGGCAACAGGTCATTTTCCGACTATAGTGGGTAATCGGGCAAATAATGGGTTTTTGGGATGGGGGCGTGGCTTAGGGGGTCGGGGGGGTCACCTGATCGTTTGGCCACTATAGTGGGTAATCGGGCAAATAATGGGTTCGTGGGACAGGAGGCGTGGCTTAGGAGTGGTCGGGGGGGTCACCTGATCATTTGCCCACTATAGTGGGTAATTGGGCAAATAATGGGTTCGTGGGACGGGGGGCGTTGCTTAGGAGCGGTCAGCAGTGGTCACCTGGTCATTTGCCCACTATAGTGGGTAATCGGGCAAATAGTGGGTTCGGGGAACGGAGGGAAGCGAGAAAGTGACCGGTCCACCATTATACGAACGGCAGAGAAAGCTCATTCGAGTAGCCAGGAACTGGGACGTTGAGTCTGCCACCCTCTGGATGTGGCCGGTACTGCCTCATAAGGGCCTCGGACATGGGGCCGCTCCCGTTTGACCCCTGGCGGGGTCAGGCTGACCGAAACGGCTCAGGGCGTGTCGGGGGGCCCGGGAGGGTTGGGGGAGCGCGTCGGCCGGCCCCCGAAAAATTCGGACCGGTCAGCGTGCAGCGCCCAAAAACCCACGCCTGAGGACCCGGTACGTAATGAGGAATCGGGTACTTGGCCGGATTCTCGCACTACCTAGAGGGTAACCAAATGTCCTTTTTTCCCCAGGACATGTCCTGTTTTCATGTCCTATCCTGGCTGTCCTGGTTTTCATTATTTTTCATTGGGCCATTAAATTGACCGGTGTTACGAGATTTTCGGTTTATGTTTTCATTAGTATGCACGATTTGTGCAGTCGATTGTAACTGAATAACAGATACTTTGTGTAACAGCAGAGCAACCTTCAGCTGTCGTCTACAATGAGTTCAGCTCGTGCTCTTCCTTTGTACCTTGTGATGTAACAGCTGATAGGCCTATATACATTTCTTTATAACTTTCATGCCTCTTTGATAAAGAAACAAAAAAATGCAGGGAAAGATCAGCTCTACAGCAAAATATAGAAGGGCAAGCAAGAAGGATGAGAAAGAAAAACAGGATGAAGAGGAAAACGTGGATGAAGAAAACCAAAGATATAGACACTTTTTGTTAGTTAATTTTTGTAAGTTTGTGAGAGCTATTTTTGTTAAATTTGGATCGCTAATATAGCAGAGGTATTTTTTAGTTATTTATTATTTTTTTAATACAGACGAGACATTAACTTGTCATGATACAATATGTTGAGAAACCTCTGAGAAGCCTATCTGAATTTGTGTATTTGGTTATAGTGTTTTGTAATATAACAATTTTATATCCATACAGAGGAGGCATTTTTAAATGTATTGAAATTATAAGGCATCTTTGAGTAAACTTTGAGGTATCATTTGAGTATTGCCGGGCAGAGTGTCCTGGTTTTTGGTAATCAAAATATGGTCACCCTTACACGATTCACACCTGACATTTCAACGTTTCTTTAGACATAAGTCTATTTTTTTGTGATTAGTATTCACTAAGTTACAGTTCATTTTCTGAGAACTATCAGATTGGACTTCGTTCAGAGGGAGAAGAGAGATCACGCATCATGTTTGTTTTCTTTATTTTACAAAAAGCACAATATTTTGTTTTTACTCCGAGTGTACACAAATAAAAGAAGATATTCCACAGATTAAAATGGTGTATAGCTCTTAATTGTATGTAGAACATTGACAGAGTATTTTGAGTCTCTTTCACAGTGGTAAGAAAAAAAAATGCGGTGGTATCGCCGGCGATACCTCAGAGTGTTAAATAAAATTGAGTACCTTTCGTGTTTTCAATGATGTGCAGCCTATGTATATCTGTTCACAGCTCAGAAAATGTGTTCTGGGGTTTCATGACCCTTTAAGTACTTATTAAAATCAGATACTCTAAGACCTTTACTTAAGTTGTATTAGAATTGGTGATTTGAAACTTGTAAAAGAGTCATTTTCGAGTGAATCTTCATGTGACCCTTAAGGTCACCTTTAAATCTGAAACTCTTTCCACACTGACCACATGTAAAAGGCTTCTTTCCATTGTGAATTCTCATGTGGGCTGTAAGATTTCCTTTTACAGTGAAACTCTGTCCACACTGTTGGCAGGTGTAAGGCTTTTCTCCATTGTGAATTCTCATGTGGATTTCAAATGTTCCTTTTTGACTGAAACTCTTTCCACACCGTTGGCAGATGTAAGGCTTTTCTCCAGTGTGAATTCTCATGTGGATTTCAAGTTTTCCTTTTTGACTGAAACTCTTTCCACACCGTTGGCAGATGTAAGGCTTTTCTCCAGTGTGAATTCTCATGTGTCCCTTAAGGTTACCTTTAAATCTGAAACTCTCTCCACATTGTTGGCAGGTGAAAGGTTTCTCTCCAGTGTGAACTCTCATGTGTTCATTAAGGTTTCCCTTTTGACTGAAACTCTGTCCACATTGTTGGCAGGTGTAAAGGCTTTTCTCCAGTGTGAATTCTCATGTGGACTTTAATGCTACCCTTATGTGCGAAACTCTGTCCACATTGTTGGCAGGTGTAAGGCTTTTCTCCAGTGTGAATTCTCATGTGGACTAGAAGGCTTCTTTTATGTGTGAAACTCTTTCCACATTGCTGGCAGGTGAAAGGCTTTTCTCCAGTGTGAATTCTCATGTGGGCTATAAGGTTTCCTTTTACAGTGAAACTCTTTCCACATTGCTGGCAGGTGAAAGGTTTCTCTCCAGTGTGAATTCTCATGTGTACTTGAAGGTTTTCTTTAAGTGTGAAACTCTTTCCACACTGTTGGCAAGTGATGGGGCTCTCTCTAGCATGATCTTTCAAGTGAACCTGAAGGTTTCTGTGTTGATCAAAACTCTTTCCACACTGTTGGCAGATGAAATAACTTTTATTTCCAGTCTTTTGAGCTCTATTTTGTAAGGAGGTCTTTTTAGCCTGTATCGATCTTTTCCCAGTCATGAAATCGTGTTTATCATAATGTTTTTTCTCTTCTTCCATTTCATTAAGTTCATGACTCGCCTCTTTCAGTGCCGTTAGGTCTAGGGCAAAAACAGACATAAAACAATTTAGAAATGTAATACATCAAAACCAACAACATGTATGATCTATACCCTATCCTATCCTATGTATCAGGGATGGGCAACTTTGGTCCTGGAGTTTCATCCCAAATCAACCTATCTATCTGTAATTTTCAAACAGTCCTGAAGACTGAAGACAATTTTGCTGGTGTGTTTGATCAGAGATGGAGCTAAACTCTGCAGAATAGTGTCCCTCCAGGACCAGAGTTGCCCATCCTGTCTATAGATCTTATACTCAATACACCAGTGGTTTTCAAAACTGGTCCAAAGGGACTCACCACTGCACATTTTATGTCTCCTTTATTTATCACATATGGTTAAGAACATCATCTTGTTAGAAGAGAGCTGACACTGAATTTGCAGCTTTAACCGCAAACTAATGTTCATCTACTGGGATAGAACCGGATCCATTATAGACCTAAATGTACTGAAATTAATTCACTCAAAAGCTCTTCTGTACTCTTCTGTGGTTACCGATCTCAGTACTTCCATACCGCACCCAAGCATAATCCAACCGTGCCTCTTCACGTGGGCCAGGGCATGGTACGGAGCAATTACACTAGTAAAATGAACCAGACTGTACACACCGGGACGAATGTCGTGCATGCGATTATCGCCAACTTTATTTTCTCGTGACTAAACAAAGGGCGCCAATGTGAGTGTGCACACCGACACGAAAAACGCCAGGCGTAAAAGCATCATTTTTTAAAAAACACCTCGTTTTTGTTTTTTTGGGGGGGTCTGACACGTCGCGTTAAACTGGCAACCAATGAGAGTGGTGCTTTTGTTCATGTGCCTGGAGATGCTGAAATTACAGTAAAACACGACTTGGTGGCTCTCAAGCACAAAACGGTCTTGCTGAGCACACATTGATACCAAGAAGGCAAAGAGAAAGTAAGTAGACGAAGAAGACCCCTACAAACCATCCCTGGGTCTAAAACAGCTCCTTAGCTTCCTAGGTCATGTATCAGTATACCGTGTAAATGAATGTGGCCGACTCCCTGATCAGTGCCCTGACTACTGAACAAGGGAGCTGATTGAGACACGTGCTATGGGTGCTGTTTGTTTTGTTTTATCTTTTACATTGGAGAAATATAGTTGAGAATGTCTATTTCATAAATATGTTTATTTGCACTACTGTTCACCTGCACTTCTGTCATTGTGACTTATTTGCACTACCGTTTCTGACTACCATCTCTCATTATACATATAAGCCATTTTATATCTGCATTTTTGTCTTCTTTAACTTTATTAAAGGTGCCCTAGAACTTCTTTTTAAAAGATGTAATATAAGTCTAAGGTGTCCCCTGAATGTGTCTGTGAAGTTTCAGCTCAAAATACCCCATAGATTTTTTTAATTCATTTTTTATCTGCCTATTTTGGGGCATCAATAACTATGCACCGATATATAGGTTGCAGCCCCTTTAAATCTCGTGCTCCCCCGCCCCCGGAGCTCGCGCTTGCCTTGAACAGCATAAACAGTTCACACAGCTAATATAACCCTCAAAATGGATCTTTACAAGATGTTCGTCATGATAGAACTTTTTGGCCTTAATTCTAAGCGGTATGTGTGGAGAAAACCAGGCACTGCTCATCACCTGTCCAATACAGTCCCAACAGTGAAGCATGGTGGTGGCAGCATCATGTTGTGAGGGTGTTTTTCAGCTGCAGGGACAGGACGACTGGTTTGCAATGAAGGGAAAGATGAATGCGGCCAAGTACAGGGATATCCTGGACGAAAACCTTCTCCAGAGTGCTCAGGACCTCAGACTGGGCCGAAGGTTTACCTTCCAACAAGACAGTGACCCTAAGCACACAGCTAAAATAACGAAGGAGTGGCTTCACAACAACTCTGTGACTGTTCTTGAATGGCCCAGCCAGAGCCCTGACTTAAACCCAATTGAGCATCTCTGGAGAGACCTAAAAATGGCTGTCCACCAACGTTTACCATCCAACCTGACAGAACTGGAGAGGATCTGCAAGGAGGAATGGCAGAGGATCCCCAAATCCAGGTGTGAAAAACTTGTTGCATCTTTCCCAAAAAGACTCATGGCTGTATTAGATCAAAAGGGTGCTTCTACTAAATACTGAGCAAAGGGTCTGAATACTTAGGACCATGTGATATTTCAGTTTGTCTTTTTTAATAAATCTGCAAACATGTCAACAATTCTGTGTTTTTCTGTCAATATGGGGTGCTGTGTGTACATTAATGAGGAAAAAAATTAACTTAAATGATTTTAGCAAATGGCTGCAATATAACAAAGAGTGAAAAATGTAAGGGGGTCTGAATACTTTCCGTACCCACTGTATGTCATTTGAGTGCACTATATCTGCAAAGAGTGAACGAAATAAAGGGAGTGAATTCGGACACTGATGTATCTGTGCGTCGGAGAGCTGGAGCTGCCACAGAAACCGCTCAACACTTAATAAAACTACTTTTATCCTACATATTACTTCAAAAAATAATATTAATAAACAATCTTAATGACTTTATTTTGTAATCATACATACCATACCTGCCAGATTTGAAGTTTAATCGATTGTATGGTTTGTCATGCTTAATATGTGTTCATAATCATTAAATACTATAAAAAAAACTGAAAACAAAAATAAACACATTAACAAGTGTACAATATTTCATATATTTATTAATTTTAATAAAGTTATTTTTAGTTTGTTAGAATCTCATGCTCACAGATGACGTGGTCGTTGAGCGCCCTCAGGTGACTGTTATGATTGCATTTGAATGAATAAACTACCTATAGATGATTAACAAATATTTTTAAGTCAAGTTGTTGTTTTCATACTTCTTTCTGTAATTTAATATTGACAGAAAAATATTACAGAACTATGAGTTTCAGTTTGTGGTGTATTTTTGTAAATTGTATTTAAGTAACTTGAATGTAAAGTAATTAGTAATCTGATTACTTTTTACATGTAGTAATCAGTAATGTAATCAAATTACAATTTTAATGTAGTAATTTGTAGTGGATTACTTTTTTTGAGTAACTTACCCAACACTTTATACAGTAGGGGTGCTGTTACTAATCCGAATCAGTAACAAACCTCCGAATCCAAACACAGACGAAGAAGAAGCAGAAACAAACGATAAAAGCTTTGACCCCGCATTCTTCATAACGCTTACGCTGAGTGTCCTACGCCTTCCCTATTTAAGTTACGGGAAAAAAACGAAACTGGCGCCGCGTTCATTCCGTAAGTAGAATAGGGAAGGCGTAGGACATTCAGCGTAAGCGTTATGAAGAATGCGGAAGCGGAAAGTACGTTCAATGCGATATTTTGTTTATAAAGCATAAACGGTTGTATTTTTTTCGAAAATGCCCAATCGATTCACTAGATAAGACCCTTATTACTCATCTGGTATAGTTTAAAGCCCTTGAAGCTGCACTGAAACTGTAATTTTGACCTTCAATCTGTTGGTAGCCATTGAAATCCACTGTAAGGAGAAAAATCCTGGAATGTTTTCCTCAAAAACCTTCATTTCTTTTCGACTGACGAAAGAAAGACATGAACATCTTGGATGAGATGGGGGTGAGTAAATTTATCAGGAAAAATGTAGTTAAAAGTGAACTAATCCTTTAAGTCATAATAGCATAATGACAAATAGCATAAAGCATAATTAAGTCATAACAGCTCGCAGACTATCAACACTCGGGTAATGACAGCGTAAATGACACTTCAGAGGCACTTGATAATTACAGGCAGGTGTGTTCGATCAGGATTGGATCTGAACTCTGCATGTATGTAGATCTCCAGGAACAGGATTGGGCATTCCTGCTCTATGTTCATCAGCTCATTATCAGAGACTCATGATCGGAAATTAATATTTTAAATAAATCTACAAAGTGTCCTGTTGAGGTACTCCAGGGCTGCGTTCAAGTAAAGATTTTTAAGCCCTCCCCTTGCTCGCTTCCCTCCATCTTGTCAACTCGGATGTCTATCACTATTTACATTGAACGAGTGCCCAATACTGGCAGAATCTGTCTAGCTACTCTCTAAGTTCATGATTGCTTAATCTATATGGAGCTGACTTGCAGTCAGATGCAACTTATCTTCCAGAAAATACTCTAAAGGCTTGAATGTTTAAAGGCTTGAATATGCATGTTGCCACTTTTAACCTTTTCTAAATAAAAGAAATAACAGTGAGCGGATCTTTTTTGTATTATTCGATTATTTTTTTTGATCTTGCACCTGGCAAAGACGCTTTGAATGTGTTTGACTATGTGACTCTCACGCCACATAAAATTCACACATCAGGCGTTGTTATAGGAAACATGATTAAAGTCGCTGCAGAAACAAGGTTGTGCCGGACAAACAGAACATGACAATATAACAGAGACAATGTTTTGAGACCAGTGAAGACGACAGCACAGAATAAAGCCGTCAGTGCCAACTGCCGCTGCCGCAGAAGATGCAGGAGTCCAACGCGGCTGCACAATGTCATGATGTAAATAAGACAACATCTGTACTGCAAACCCTTCTTGTTGCTTTTTTGGCTTATGCCTACCAATGCAATGCAATGAAACCAATGCAGATATTCCAGAAAATGAAAGAGTGGCATGAAGCACAAATCGGATCTGAACAGCTGCGATACACAGTGTGGACGTCAAAAACTTTGGATTCGAATTTTTGACTGAACATTGTTTTTGAACTTATTTCAGTTTGTATCTGAACTTTAACAAAAACATTTAAATGATAACATGATAATTTTGTCACAATAATCACGATATGTAATTTTCACACCATTTCACCTCTAGCCTCATTCTTATTAATTTTTAACCTACACCTGTACCACGAATGACAAGGTGAATGTTTTTCACTGGTTTCATCAAATATTATCAGTTTACTCACTTCTACTTCATAATGTTTTACACACTTCCCCTGCTGACTTTCCTCCATATGACACACATGAAATGATTATTGATAAAATCTTTCAATCAGGACTTGTTTGTTGCTTGATTTAATGTTCAATTACTGCTTTTTATGTTCAGGTATGTTAATAATTAGTACAGCACTTTTTCGGCATGAACAGAAAAAAATACTTTCATTGTTCTCTATTCAGAAGAAGATATTGAGTTTAATGCTGCACAAAATATTCTCTATTTCTGTAGAGCTGGACATTTTAATAATGATCAAATGACTGAGTTCAGCTGTGAGAATAAAACCAACCTGTTTGTTCCTCAGTATCTTCATGTTTCACTCTGAATGTTTCTTCAATCTTCATGTCTTCAGTCTCCTCTTTAATCTTATTTTCTTCAGTTTCCTCTTTAATAAACTCCATCTTTAAGAAGGGAATAATTAACTGAGTTAATGGTCTTAAATGAACCTGTTCAAACAACAACAACAAAAAACACTCAAAACTAACGGTGCAAATTAATAAACGTAATATTTAGGCATGTATGACTGATGAAAACATGTTTAGATAGTTTGTTAGTGTTTGTTGTTCTCGTTCATGTTCACTGTTTGAGCAGCACGTGTCGTGATTCACTGAATCATTTCTCAAAGTATTTGATTCAATTGACTCGGAGTTGAAAAGTTCAGTTTCTCCATCATTACTCGCCAGAGATTGAACTGATGATCATGATCAACTCTGATTTATGATTTATATAGAGAGAAATGAGACGCAGGTTTACTGTTTCTCATCAGTGGATATGAGCTTTACTCACACAAAAATCCTTCACTACAGTTAGATAAATAAATCAAAATTAAATTGTAAATAAACTAATATTTCAAAGCTTGTAAAAAAAATCTATAAATCATTGAACTGTCTTCATCGATTTAAACAGCATAAATTCTTAAAACAAACCTTTATTCAGCAGAATCACAGCAGATGCAGGACCTCGACGCAGTCTTATGACGTCACTCCAAAATAAAAGTCCTGTTCAGACGCTGCATTGTCTTCAATCACAGAAATGCATAGAAATCTAACAATTTTTATCAGATAATCTTTCTAGTAAAACTCAAAGAGTGACAAACATGATACAAACACAAATGTTAAAAATGTTGTTTGAGTTCATAAAGCAGAGTTCATTCATGAGTCCGAATTGAAACACATTTAATCTCAGTGTGTTTTACCAATATATAAAATGTGAACAAGTTCATTTGATCCTAAACATGGGTATAAAATGTGTAAAGTTATCTTTCAAGAATCAGTTTAAGTAAAAGATGCATCAAAATTAAATGCAATTCATTCAATATTAAAAGTATTGCTAAAAGTTTCAGTCTAATTAAAAATGTAATCTTTCACATATTTGTTATTAAATCAATAGCAAGAAAAGTCTTTGTTGTTAAAGGATTATTCCACTTTTAAATAAACTTTTCCTGATAATTTACTCACCCTCATGTCATCCAAGATGTTCATGTCTTTCTTTCTTCAGTCAAAAAGAAATTAAGGTTTTTGATGAAAACATTCCAGGATTTTTCTCCTTATAGTGGACTTCACTGGCCTCCAGATGGTTGAAGGTCAAAATTACAGTTTCACTGTGGCTTCAAAGAGCTTTAATTGATACCAGATGAGGAAAAAACTTTTCCACTGAATTGAAAGACCTGATTGACATCGAGGAGGAAGATATAGAGAATGTGAAGCTGCCGTCTCACCGTGTTCAGTTCTAGTTTGGTTTGTTTATATTGCGCAGCCTTTCTGCTAGTGATGTTATCAGGCCATTAGTTTTGATTTTCTGTCATGATTGTGAAAAATGTCACTATTGTTGGCCATTTATGCTGAATCGAGAATTGTAATAGGAACTCACGATATCGTTTGGGGGGAAAAACTGGACAGGAATACAATTTTTGTCTTGGTTGAGGAGGTGAGGGAAGACAACATTATTTATGTAATAATGTCATTTAATAAACCCACTGTCTTTCCTTCAAAATAATCACATACTTGTGTGTCGGTGTCTGTCCCCTGAATGTCGACCCTTGATCTCCTTCGTGGCCATATGGGAAAGTGAATATTTACAGACACAACATTAAAACTACAGTTACATTTACACGCTTCCAACAAATAAATGGATCGACTTCTGTCAGCTTGTTGAGCACATTTATTTTATATGGACATGGAGGGATGGATTCTGGAATCCACTGCCGCTTCAATATATATCTTTTAAGTTATTAATCAACATTTATATTTCTGTTAAATTATTTGAATGAATCCTTCAATGTATGTTAAAGCATCTACTTTCCTCTGTACCTCTCACTGAGAGAAAAGAACATGTTATCAGTATGTTTTGGGAAGGTTTCCTGCTCAGAGCAGAGCTCAGATCAACTTCAGCCTTGAAGAAGCTGTGAATCATGTGTATCTGTGTATGTGCGCTAAGTGTTTTGTGCAGGTCCCTTGTACTGGACAACTGGCATTCTGCTTGAGACCAGCAGACACCATGTCATGACCCCAAAAGGACATCCAGTACCTAAATCTAGGGTCCCCCTCGTCATCACCGTGACGAATGGAGATATGCTTCTTACTATCTGCCCACGTGTGGAAAATTTCTAATCTTGTCTATTTTTCTTAGCCAATCAGAATCATCCAACCTGAAGTAATGACGTAGTTAGTAGACTCTGTTAGAGTATAATTGTTGTGAAAATGTGAATGTACGCAGAGCGACCTACGAACTCCTTGGGAGACTTGAAGCTGGCTTCTGCTGATAAAACTGCAAACTATTCTTCGTAAAATTTTTCTTCAATTTATTAATTATTTTAAACTTTGACTCCGGGTCTTCATTCGACATATCTGGTTTCAAGGGTCCTAATTAAACTGTTTATCCCCAACAAACATTTTCTACCATATGATGGCTGAAGCAGCAGCATGTGACTGTTCTCATGGTAATCAGATCAACAATGTGAACGGAATATTACAAAGCTGAAGTGAAAACATCAAATTATCATTCAATGGGATAAAATATCTTCTCTTCCCTGCAAATGATACCATGAAGAATGTGAATATTTAATCAAGTTTAAAACAAAAGGTAAGCAGCTATCCATATTCCTTTCAGTATCAGCAGACGCAAAACGCTATAAAAAGCGACAACATTTAATGCATTTACCAATTAAAATAAAAATCAACAGTTACTGAAGTTTCAATCTCTTGATGGTGCACTGGTAGAAGAAGTTCACCTGAAACACAAACCATCAATTTAAGTTCACTTATTGAGTAACTTCAGCACTATTAGGATTATGATGATCAACGGATTCCTACCCCATATCCGCATCATGTCCCGTTCCTCCGCCGTCGTGGTCGGTGAGGCCGCCACCTGAGGTGGTGAGGCCGTCACCCGAGGCGGTTGAACGACGGGTGGGGCCTCGGGATGGGAGAAGTCAGGGACCAGGGGGATCTTCGGCTCCGAGTCCCTCAAGACTCTGAGCTTCCCTGCGGTCACCGACCTCTCCAGCGACCTCACCGTCTCTGACCGCGACGACTCCTTAAACATTATAAAAACAACATTTCAGTATTCTTTGAACGGACAGCTATTTCATACATTAATGTAAAAGTTTTAGTTTTAAGACTGACTTACCGACATGCCCCTGTGGCCTCTCTCCAGATGCCTCTCGGGGTATTTCACCAGCTTGCTGCAGAGTGGGCAGACCAGATTGGCCAGTCTCTCTCTGTGGCGGCCAAGCTGGGACAAGAGGCCTCTTTGTTGTTCATTGGCCACTTTGTGGACGGTCCTCAGATGTTTACTGATGTTGACGATCCACGCGGGGCACATCGGGCACTCGACTGCTATATGAAAAGACGATTTTAATAGGAGAAAAATGAACAAAACATGTTCGAACGCACAGCGGATTACACAAAATTATTTATTACTGTGTAATAAACGATTCATAACACTTTGTGATGGCACTAGGATCACAGAATAGATCAACTTACCGGAGCTGTATATTTTCGGCATGATTTGTAAAGGGAAAAAAAGCAAAAAAATGATTGTAATTTTATAACATTAATAAATTACAGTACGTGTGTAGTTGTTTTTTGGGAAAACAAATATAACATCTACTATACAATATGTGAACACATGAAAAACACTGCAAAAGTGAAAAGTCAGTGAGAGACTACCTCTTTGTAAATAACAATGCAAAAAATGATACAGCTAGGATATTAGTTGTAAAATGGTTTGCTTAGTAATTTGTAATATTTACCAAGACTTCTTGATCCTGTATTACAAGGTCAACCAACCAGCCCTTCTTCAATAGTGCCAATGTTCTGTAAAATCAAAGTAGTATTAAAACATACATTGTACTTTTTAATGAAAAAAATATAATTTAAGGTATAACATACTTCTCAAACAACATGTTCTCCAACCAATACGACCGTATAGGTCGTTTGTCACTTCCCTGAAATACGACTCATAGGAGTGTTTACTATAGTTGCGCCCCTATTGACAACAAGATACTCTCTTTTTAATTCATGAAATACGACCCATAAGAGCATTTGCTTTCATTTTAATGCATTGTTCCCTTTTATCTGTGTCATATCTCAGGTTTCGCGTAGCTCAACTAGTAGAGCATTGCAATAACAATATGCAATCATGTGATCATGCGATCGTGGGTTCGATCCCAGGAAACACATGTGCTCATAAAGAGTAAATGCACTATAAATCACTGAGGGTAGGTTTAGGGGTGGGGTGGGTGTATTCATTAATAAAATTCAATTTTGTTAAATGGAAATAGGAGAAATGGTGTAAAAAGTCCACACATTGCATTTAAATGAACACGCAATTTGATTGGTAATGACAGTCATACGTCATTCATGACGACAGACGTAACACGACACTGTCATTATTTTTACACCCACTAGAGGGCGCATGACTTCAAAACGTAAATATAGGGCGTAATATGGTGCTTAAAAAACGACCTATAGGGTCGTTTTTTTTTGGAGGACAGTCTCCAAAGTGCTTCCATTTTCTTCCATGTTGCCTACTATAATTTTGGGCAAATGTGCAATATAATCCAACTTATGTGCAAGCATGATCATTAAAAAATAATAATCAATAAATATCACAAGAGTATCACACCACAAGGGGCACTGCTGTGTCAGCACAAAAGTACACAATCATAACCTTTGATGAGCAGCTCTACTGCAAGGCAAAGATGCTTCAGTGGCACCATCAAAAAGAGTGTGAGGATATTATTATTCTCTTGGGTGGCTTTCATGTGCAGATGAACTTCATTGGACAATAGTCATTGGACAGCATGTTGCCGATTCTGGACTGAGGGGGACATTCTTGAGGAAAGTGTTGTGTTCGGAAAGAACACAGCTGAAAACATCTTGAAGGGAAAGGGGTGGAACCGTGTAGCCCATGCACACAAACTTGCATTTGAAGCACTTTGGAGAATACTGTGATGTGGTGACTGGAAGCTATACATGTCGGCCTTCAAGAGCATGAACATCTGGCACAGACAGCACCACGGGTCTACCAGGGCTTCCTAGATTGTGATTTTGTAGCCAAAGAGGCCAAACACAAGGTGCCATTTGATCTTTGCCTTGAACATATCAACAAAACAAGAAAGGTTGCTGGAGGATTGGTAGGCATCACTCGAAATGAGACAGCTAGAAACCGTTGGTCCATCACTTACAATGAACGTGCATCTTTAGCACAGGACACTAGATCCCTGTTTGAACTGACACATGATGGAGAAGATGATGAAGACAACCACAAAGATGTCATTCAACTTGTAGACCAATTCCAGAGATATCATGTCTTCCAACTGGAGAATATGTATGAGTTGGTGTCTTTGACAACCGGTGATGTTGCTTCAGAAGATATACTGAATGATCTAACACATGCTGCAGAGTCTGGGAAACAAATGGTAACTGAGCTGGTGAAAAAAAGAATGAGCACAATGAACGCAAACTTTCATAACAGCCTCACTAAGAGAAAACTCAAAACATTCTCAAATCTTTACAGAACAGACAGCAAACTTGGAAAACTCAAATCCAAGTGTGTGAAGCCTGACAGGGATATTTTCTGTTGCATCATTGTATCCATGGACAGTGGCAGAGAGGTTAACTTAGATGGGCTTCTCCAAGAAGAACTGTGCGCAGTCCCCCTTTCACTTGCCACAACAGAGTCAGTGCAAAGCTGACTTAGCCACCATACTAAAAGCTGGTGCAAAAGAGACTGTGCTAAGTCCATCTCTTGTGAGAACATGCACTATCATTGATGGGATGGTTTTAGGAAGAGGAAAACCTCAAAATGCATCAACCTTTGGGGATTATGCTGACATTTTCATACAGAAAGTGACTGGCAATCTACATGGGAACATTACTAGAGTGGATCTAGTCTTTGATCAGTACCTACAGAACTCCATAAAGGGTGGAACAAGAGCAAAACGCAGCACCACGCAGCAATAAATTCACACCATTGTAAGTAATGATGTAAAGATGCCGGCTAACTGGAATAGTTTCACTGAAATGGACAAAAAAAAGACCAACCTGACACAATTCATTTCGATTTGAACTTGAAAGGCATGTCATTCAGTATGGTCTTTAAATTGTAATAAGTGCACAGCAAAATCCCCAGTGTTAAATGAACACCCAAAGTGTACATATGACTCCATCTTACCGGAGTTAAAAAGTAACACTGAAGCAGTGTTAAAGTTAATGAGATAATTGATTGATGATTGACAATTAGTGGAGACACCTGATGATAATAAGCAGAATCACTGAAGGAAAGAGAGAAAAAAGGTGTTAATTAATGATTTATGGAATGTTTCATTTCAAGTCACCATGAAAGAGGTCAGCGTTTGCTTTAGTTGGGCTCTTGACTCTTTACCTTTTATTATTAATTTTCTCTGGCTGCTCCAACTTTGTGTTTGTAAAGCACATTTGTTATAGTCAGAGAAAATAGGATCTGGTCACAATATAATTTTATGAACGTCAAATTATGCCTGTTGTCATTTAGAGTCTAAATCTCTGACTGTGTGCTTGATGTGTAGCTTTAGTATTAATGATTGTAGTCCTGTGAATTTACAGCTTGAGATCCAACAGCAGGAAGACCTTTTTTTTTTTAAGAATAATACATCATGCACTGAAGCTTCAGTGTTTAAACACACACAGACATCAAGAATCAGCATCTGATTCTCAAGAACGGTGACAATAAATGAATACAAAATACTGACAAACAGATCAACTCTGAACATCACAAAACAAGCTACTGTCACAACAAAACAACATAAACATATAAGCAAACATGAACAATCTACGAAAATTACAGGACAATTCAGCTGCATAATTTATTCATGCAGCAATGCATGATGGGAGCCATGGATGAGTTTTGATTGGTGGCTCCCATCATGCACTGCAACATGAAGCACAAAAGGCTTGTTCGAGATGCATCGGCGCTGCGCAGACCGATCGGCGTATGACATCAAAGTACCGCGAGAGTGATTGGAGAGCATTCAACTCCTTATGCTTTTGAATCGCTCTCGCGGTACTCTGATGTCATAAGCCGATCGGTCTGCGCAGCGCCGATGCATCTCGAACAAGCCTTTTGTTTGATTGTCACCATTGTTGAGGGTCATATGCTGATGCAGATTTACTATAAAGAAATAATATAACATCTATATCAGCAGCTAATACTGGATGTCACCAATGAATCTGGCCATTTCACAATGAGAAAACACAACCATTCTGATTGTGCTTCCCAAAGCACTGTAAACCTAAACTGATCAACTTTGGCTCACAGCACTTTTGGGAAACACAGTTCAGATCATAGTTCCTCTGGTCATAACAAATGTGCTCTTCAAACACAAAGCTAGAGCAGCCAGAGATAAATTAATGTTCATAAATAGAGTCAAGAGCCCAACTAAAGGAAATGCTTTTCACCATCATGGTGACGTCAAACTAAACTTTCATTCAAACATTAACATCTAAACATCTGTTCATTCTCAGTAAGAACTTTTGTTGATGTATGACAGAAATCAAATCAAACTGGTTAATAATAAGTGTAATAATGTTTAATGGCTGGAAGTCAGTTGTAGTTGTTGTGTCTCTCTCTTTTTCTCTTGTTGTTTCTTCAGTAATTCTGCTTATTATCATCAGGTGTCTCCACTAATTGTCAATCATCAATCAATTATCTCATTAACTTTAACACTGCTTCAGTGTTACTTTTTAACACCCGGTAAGATGGAGTCATATGTACACTTTGGGTGTTCATTTATACCAGTTAGTTCACTGGAATAGGAAAAAGACCACGTGGCACATTGACATGGTCCCTTGGTGCCTTCTGTTGGCTGCCTACCTGAGTGCCACTGCTTTGATGGAGAAAAACATACCTTTGCCATACGACTATTACATAGTTATTACTACTAACTAGTTACTAATCCCTAACCCTAAAGAAGTGAGAGAGCAGTTATGTTAGGACGGAAGTAATAACTATAGTGATATGTCAATTAAATTTAATTTGTGTCACAACCTGGTACAATAATGAAGTCAAATAGCACCATAGACCTCCATCTACAGTTCTACATTTCCGCCTTGACATTAAAGTATTATAACTTGTGCAGCATTGCACTGTCTCTCCTACAAGCTTTAATATTGGCTTGACCCATTCCCATAGATAGGGGTACTGATTGATAGAGGTTTTGGGATACTATGTTATGTTTCCAAGCTGATATTCACTTTGAAAACTGGTTCTCTTTAGGCGGAGATTGTTTTTCTTCATGTTCTAGTTCTGTTGTCTCTTACTCTGTACAATAAATGTTCATTCTGACACTTCAGCTGACATCCCATGAGTGTTGGCTTTCATTTGATACCCTGGTTATGTGTAAAAGTCACACACAAAAAAAATCAGCTTGACAACCACCCTAATATCTTACCAATGGGTGTCTTCTAACTAAAAAAATAGGGTGACAGCTTGTACCAAAACATGTCCGCAAAAGTCTTAACGGAAGCCCTTTTCAGAATTGGCCCCCTGACTAAGACTAAGAGAGAGAAAATCTTCAACTCAAACTCATCTATTCCCTTCCCACGCATAAAATCCGTGAGGATAACACCAAAAAATGAAAGGGTGATCAATCCTCTTTCACTCTTCCCGCATTTATCAAAATACGAGGATATCCACTTTTAACAAATATGAAAAAGTGCGGCACAAAAATTACAAGGATCAATTTCTCAACAGACAGTAAGATGCACTTAAGCATTTTATTTCTTACCTGTCTGGAGAAATCCCGACGAGCCCCCAAATTGTTAGGTTTTTGCTCCTAATTCGTGCCTCATCCCAGACCTCTTAATTGGCAATTGAATGAGCAATCACTCAGCGCTGAGGGAGAATATAGTCTCATTTTATTGATAAGAAAAGAGAGAATATATAGAAAGAGTACAAGGGGTGTAATATAGGTTCAGCCAATGAGAAAAAGAATACATCATATAGCTTATGGTATAGGAATGTGATACATATGGAAAAACAAGTCTAAATATGGTCATCTACCAGTCAAGTACCCATGAGGTCCCTTAGCATCCCAAGGACCTTCTCCTATTCTGGTAATACAAAAAGCAGGGACCATTCCCTGTCTCCCATTCACTCCTAGTAGAGCCTTGTTCCTTATATGGAAATGGTTCTGGTACATAGAAAAACCATATGTTAAAACATAGGATACAGCTTTGACAGAGGACAAAGGAGCCTCTGTCCACATACTTTCAATGCTGAGACCAACATAAAATCTATCAGCGATTGAATGTAAAGGTTTGTGTCTCATTATTCTATTAATAACTATCTAATACTATCTAATACTTCAAATCTCAAGGTTAAATCAGAAGATTTTTTGTAAAAATGTTTCTGTAACAGCTGCCAAAAAATAGTATAGCTCCACTGTGGTTTTTAACAAAAACAAACAAACAAAAAAAACTTTTCACAGATATTTTTTTAAACATCGTTTGTACCATATGTCGTCACTGTTTTAATTTTAATATACAAAAATTATCTGGTAAAATAGTTGGATTTCTATGCACTTCTGTGATTGTAGACAATGCTGTATGTGAACAGGACTTTTATTTTGGAGTAATGACATGACGTCACAAGACTGCGCCGCGCTCCTGCATCTGCTGTGATTCTGCTGAATAAAGGTTTGTTTTAAGAATTTAAGCTGTTTTAATAGTTTTACCAGCGATGTTAAATTAGTTTATTTACTATTTAATGTAACATTGTGATTCTTTATCTAACAGTAATGAAGGATATTTGTGTGAGTAAAACTCATATCCACTGATGAGAAACAGTAAACCTACGTCTTATTTCTCTCTATAAATCATAAATCAGTTTATCATTTACACGAGTTCAGTCTCTGGGAGTAATGATGGAGAAACTGAACTTTTCAACTCCGAGTCAATTGAATCAAACACTTTGAGAAATGATTCAGTGAATCACGACTCGTGCTGTTCGAACGGTGAACATGAACGAGAACAACAAACACTAACAAACGAACTAATCATGTTTTCATCAAAGTGTAATCATTTAAATATAATCTATAATTCATTAAATACCATATGAGGATCATAAATGCCTGAAATATGAAGTTTATTAATTTGTAGTGTTAGTTTTGAGTGGGTTTTTTTTTAGTCCAACAGGTCATTGAAGACTTTTAACTCTGTTAATTATTCTCTTCTTACAGATGGAGTTTATTAAAGAGGAAACTGAAGACATGAAGATTGAGTTTAAAAAAGAGGAGTTTGAAGAAATAAAGATTGAAGAAACATTCAGTGTGAAAGATGAAGAAACTGAGGAACAAACAGGTTGGTTTTATTCTCACAGCTGAACTCAGTCATTTGATCATTATTAAAATGTTCAGCTCTACAGAAATAGAGAATATACAGAAATATAATCTTACAGTTAATATTACTGAATCCATTCATTCCAGCATAATATCATTCAGGTATAAATTTCCTTGATCATGAAATGGTTTAATTAAGGTTTGCAGATGCTGAATGAATCAAATGATTAATAAACAGCAGCACAAACTCTGTGAAATCAGCAGCTCTTCCGGTCAATCAGTGTCTGAATTCACTCAGTCGTTTCATTCAAGTGGACTTACTGTAGAGCAAGGGTTAGGGTTTGATTTAGGGCTGGTTACTTGTAATTAAAGGGTTAGTTCACCCAAAAATCTAAATTCTGTCATTTATTACTTACCCTCATGCCGTTCCACACCCATAAGACCACTTTAAAATTCAGTGTTTCCATTAAATGTGACCCCAGACCACTGCTGTGGAAATTTTACAATGTGTGACTCCTCTGAAAATCGAGTTTAGTTAGATTTATGTAATTTATGCAATGTTCCTTTAAGAATGTGAACAAGTTGAGTTATATGTCCTGAACATGTGGAACATGGTAAGATTTGGCTTAAGTGGTAATGTTTAACATAGTGTTAACATAGATGTTAGAAATAGAAAGAGCAAGATATGGTATGGGAACATGCAAGGTGTATGTTAAAAAAAACAAAAAAAAAAACAACTGTGTTAACAATCTGTGGAAAGTTACAGCCACTAAGTGATGTCCCTAATATGGTAAAAGGACAGAGGCTTCGGCCTTGGAGGTTAGAGATATAAAAGTGAGGGGAAGCTTTCATTCTTGGTCTTACACTCTGCAGCTACCTGTGTTTCTGTATGACTGTCTGACCTTTCTTGCAAGAAATAAAACCTTTAAAGACAATTGGACGTGTTTGTCTCTTATGCAGTAGAGTCGGAGTTGAGTTTTGCCACAACACCACAAAACCAGTCGCATGGGTATATTTGTATAATATTATCCATTATTTTAGTCCATTATATTGAAACAAATCAGTCTAGACTTCGAGCATGTGAACTTTCTACAGAAGCTGAAACGTCAAGATATGACGTGATATATTTTTAAAAACATACGAATTACGAATAATAATAACTCCATAATGTTAAAATATACAATCTACTCCACTTTACTGCAAACTTCACTTGATCTTGTGTTTCTGGTGTCCCACATTCACATGTTCATGAAAGGAAGTCATTGGAAGGAGAAGTCTGCTATGAACGGCCCTTAATAATTACACAGTTTTTAGGAAAATTAATTAAAAATGAACCTAAAAGTTGATGTCAAAATATGGCTGTTAATATCACATTAGATCATTTTGTCATTGATCAGATATATTACTCAAAATATTTCAGAGCAATGTTTTCTTTATTTTCTTAATATTATTTATAAATTATTAAGAATTATTTAAGGGAAGGTGGCAGAGCAGCTATTTGGAAAAAATTCTGTAGCCAGAAGACGTCCATTCAGTGCTGATTGTCTGAATTCAGTAAATCTTGATGTAAAAACATTTGAAATTGGAGTCAGATTAACGAGCAGCTAAAGTAAAAATTGAGACTAAATTCTAAAATTAAGTGAACTTCACAAGAGCGCTGAAAGACGTACACACATTATACCTTCACCAGACCACTGGATTCTGTCGCTGGAACGACAGCTGGTCCTTTACGATTGGAAGATTAATGTTAAAGTTTCAGGGACATATGCGACTAATTTATGCAAATGCATCAAAATGATCTGAATATTTTATAGCAGTTGTCTATTACAAGAAGTTTCAATTTTATCACCTTTAACTTCATATTTCTCTCTTTAAATTATTTTGATTTACTGAAAATTAAATGACTTTTTTTCTTTCATTTCAGACCTGATGGAAGTGAAGGAGGAGAGTGAAGAACTGAGTGAAGTGGAGGAGGAACATCATGACAAACCTGGAGAAAAACCTTTGAGTCGCTCAAAGGCTAAAAAGACATTTTTAAAGAAAAGAAGAGACAAGAAATCTACAACCTGCACTCAGTGTGGAAAAAGTTTCTCAACCAAACAAAATCTTGAGATTCACATGAGAGTTCATACAGGAGAGAAGCCGTTCACATGTGATCAGTGCGGGAAGAGTTTCAGTCAATCAGCAAACCTTAAAGCACACATGAGGATCCACACTGGAGAGAAGCCGTTCACATGTGATCAATGTGGAAAAAGTTTATCAACCAAACAAAGTCTTGATGTTCACATGAGAGTTCATACAGGAGAGAAGCTGTTCACATGTGATCAATGTGGGGAGAGTTTCACACAAAGAGGAAATCTTAAGAGTCATATGAAAGTTCACACTGGAGAGAAGCCACACACATGTGATCAATGTGACAAAACATTTCTCTGGGCATCAAACCTGAAGAGACACCTGAGAGTTCATACAAATGAGAAGCCACATTCATGTTCTGTGTGTGGAAAGAGATTTTCACAGCTGTGTAGTTTACAAAAACATGAGAAAATACACACTGGTGTGAGAGAGTACATGTGTTTTGAGTGTGAGAAGACTTTTATTACAGCAAACCAATTAAAACAGCACCAGATAATTCACACTGGAGAAAAACCATACAAGTGTTCATACTGTGACAAGAGATTCAATACGTCATCAAATCTGAAAACACATGAGAGGATCCACACAGGAGAAGCTGCACATGTTATTCAGTGTGGAAAGAGTTTCTCTATTAAAAGTCACCTGAAGATACACATGAAGATCCATGCAGTGGAGAAACCACATCACCACCGTCTGAAATGAAGTAGTTCATCTTTATGTGCTGAACAACAATACCTGGCTGTCAAATCCCCTCTTGATGCATCCTCGATAAAAGTCGGATCAAGAACACATTTGGGTATTTGAACTGTACTTGGCTAGATGTGAACTTTGAATTGGATCAGTACTCAGGCAGCAGCTGATGACGTTTCAAAAACAGACAAGAACGCATATTAAAAATGGATAACTATGAATGAATGAGGCATTTATATAGCACTTTACTATGTACTACTGTACACCGTAAGTGCTTCACAATCACATCAGGGGTCTCTCCTCATCCAAACCTACAGTTGTGTTCAAAATTATTCAACCCCCACTGAAATTGATTGTTTTGGTCGGTTTGACATTGATTTTGATCATTCAGTCATCCTGCTTACAATTGAATCAAAGAGGCACGTGTAGGTCAGACAAATATAACATAACATTTATAATGAAATAACCACAAATGTCTTTTCTGAGCTCACATCATTATCAGTTTTATTCAACCCCCAAGTGACATTCAATCTTAGTACTTAGTACAACATCCTTTTACAGTTATAACAGCTTTTAAACGTGAAGCATAGCTTGACACAAGTGTCTTGCAGCGATCTACGGGTATCTTCGCCCATTCATCATGGGCAAAAGCCTCCAGTTCAGTCACATTCTTAGGCTTGCGCACTGCAACTGCTTTCTTTAAGTCCCACCAGAGGTTCTCAATCGGATTTAAGTCTGGTGACTGCGATGGCCACTTCAAAATGTTCCAGCCTTTAATCTGCAACCATGCTCTAGTGGACTTGGAGGTATGCTTGGGATCATTGTCCTGTTGAAAGGTCCAACGTCTCCCAAGCCTCAGGTTTGTGACGGACTGCATCACATTGTCATCCAATATCTCCTGGTACTGAAGAGAATTCATGGTACCTTGCACACGCTGAAGCTTCCCAGTACCTGCAGAAGCAAAACAGCCCCAAAGCATGATTGACCCCCCGCCATGCTTCACAGTAGGCAAGGTGTTCTTTTCTTCATAGGCCTTGTTCTTCCTCCTTCCAAACATAGCGTTGATCCATGGGCCCAAACAGTTCTAATTTTGTTTCATCAGTCCACAGAACACTATCCCAAAACTTCTGTGGTTTGTCCACATGACTTTTGGCATACTGCAGTCGACTCTTCTTATTCTTTAGGAGACAGCAAGGGGGTGCGCCTGGGAGTTCTGGCATGGAGGCCTTCATTACGCAGGGTGCGTCCGTATTGTCTGAGCAGAAACTTCAGTACCCACATCTGACAAATCTTTTCTCAGTTCCTCAGCAGTCACACGGGGACTTTTCTCCACTCTACGCTTCAAGGTAGCGCACAGCAGTCGAAGTCAGCATCTTCTTTCTGCCACGACCAGGTAGCGTTTCAACAGTGCCCTTTGCCTTGAATTTGCGAATGATGCTTCCTATGGTGTCTCTTGGTATGTTTAACATCTTTGCAATCTTCTTATAGCCATTGCCCTTCCTGTGAAGAGTAATCACCTGTTCTCTTGTCTTCCTGGACCATTCTCTTGACTTCACCATGTTTGTAACCACACCAGTAAATGTCTAGAAGGAGCTGAGTATCACAGTCATTTTAAAGCTGCCTAATTGGTGCTTATTAGGGTTTATTGCTGCTCCCTGACATCCATAGGTGTTTTCAATACCTGATTGAAAACACTTCAATGAACCTCTGTTCTTCAGAGTGGTAGTCTTTAATGGGGGTTGAATAATTGTGTCAATGAAGAATTCACAAAAGAAACATTTACTACTGTATTACAAAACTAATTGATGTCATTTTAGTTGCATATGGTTCTTTAAGAAGTCCTTGTAGGATTTCATTCTGAATACAATTACAAATGTACACTAAATTCCCTAAAACCATTTACAGCATTGGGGGTTGAATAATTTTGAACACAACTGTAGATAATTCAACAAGAGAGCCGTCGCTATTTTCATTTTTAAACACTTGCAGTCTGTATAATTCATAAACACAACTTCATTCTTTATAAAATCTCTCTAACAGTGTAGCATTAGCTGTTAGCCACGGAGCACAGCCTCAAACTCATATAATTCATCTATTGTATATGCAACAGGCAATCTTTGGTCTCATTAATCTATAATTTGTTTCCTGGAAAATCGTTTTGGCTGAGGGTAAAGTAAAGTTTCATAACTTTATATATTTAGGCTATTTAACTTTACTTGTAGTCTATTAGAGCGCTGACTTTGAACGTTTGACTGAACTGTTTGATTTAATTTTTATTGTAGCTTCTTATACCTGTACATGTACCTTTTGCTTAGATTTTTATAATGGCTGTTATTGTTCATTAAAACTGACATTTAAAGGGATACTTCAGGATTTAGCATTAAGCTTTGTATTAGCAGAATACCACCAGTATTTTCGAATTACCGTGCTTTCCCCCTTCATATCAGCCCCGAGATGAGAGATTTATGCATTTTTATTCTGTAAAAAAGCCTCCGATGGCGCAAAAATCGTCATTTTGCGTCATCGGAGGCTTTTTTGGCCAGAGGCTTAAAACTACAGCCAGTAATAACAAGTAGTTCTGCATTTTTTCACCACGCCCATAACATATGCGCGTTTGAGGTTACTCACGGACATAGATCAAAGATTTTATCAAAAGTGGGTGTCAGTTATATTTTTAAGCTTACAGTAATAACATTATTTTGTTATAGTCTGCACTACATCAGTGGTTCATCTCGCAAATTTATCGGTCTCTGCAGTCATCTCAACCAATACAGCAACAGGCTTTTGTGGTAACGTTAGCAGAAATAGATAAATAGACTAACTCAGTTTTACAGAACAGTGGCTTTACTTTGATAACAGTCAACTTATATGCAACTTATATGTAATTGTCTATCTAACGTTACTTTGCTAAGTTAGCAGTTTCACTGCTACCTACAACACTACATAGGCTACTGTGTTATCAGAAATAGAGTCTAGTATCAGCGAGTCTTACCTCTAGGCGAATACGCTTAGGCCGTGTGTCCACCAGAGCGTTTTTAGATCGCTTAAAACGCTAGGCGCTCAGCTTAAAACGTCCGTCTGTGAGCGCGCTGTGAGCCGTGAGAGCGCTTCTGCAGCACAGCGTTTTTTTACGTTGAGACGCTTTGTTGCTATGATACGGAATATCCATGGCACTGTTTACTTGTAAATGATTTTGCAGGAATTTGTTTCAGCCTTAGGCCGTGTGTCAATTTAGCACCATCTCGCTGTAAATGTATGAACTAACTCACGATTGTGACCGATAGGCGTGGTTTGGGCGTGGCCTCGCAAGGGCAGCGAAACAAGTGCATTCTGGGAGTTGTTGTCTTTCATCCACATTAGTCAAAAATACATTTTCTGCCTTTTCTCAGTCTAGAAAGCTCCAAATTCAAAAATAATTTCACATTTCTACTACATAAATGACCAATTTTAAATACACATTCATCTTTCCAGGGGTGAAGTACCCCTTTAACAAAATGAGACAGAGTTGTGTTTTATGATTGCAAACTACACTCGCCTAAAGGATTATTAGGAACACCTGTTCAATTTCTCACTAATGCAATTATCTAATCAACCAATTACATGGCAGTTGCTTCAATGCATTTAGGGGTGTGGTCCTGGTCAAGACAATCTCCTGAACTCCAAACTGAATGTCAGAATGGGAAAGAAAGGTGATTTAAGCAATTTTGAGCGTGGCATGGTTGTTGGTGCCAGACGGGCCGGTCTGAGTATTTCACAATCTGCTCAGTTACTGGGATTTTGACGCACAACCATTTCTAGGGTTTACAGAGAATAGTGTGAAAAGGGAAAAACATCCAGTATGCGGCAGTCCTGTGACCGAAAATGCCTTGTTGATGCTAGAGGTCAGAGGAGAATGGGCCGACTGATTCAAGCTGATAGAAGAGCAACTTTGACTGAAATAACCACTCGTTACAACCGAGGTATGCAGCAAAGCATTTGTGAAGCCACAACACGCACAACCTTGAGGCGGATGGGCTACAACAGCAGAAGACCCCACCGGGTACCACTCATCTCCACTACAAATAGGAAAAAGAGGCTACAATTTGCACAAGCTCACCAAAATTGGACAGTTGAAGACTGGAAAAATGTTGCATGGTCTGATGAGTCTCGATTTCTGTTGAGACATTCAGATGGTAGAGTCAGAATTTGGCATAAACAGAATGAGAACATGGATCCATCATGCCTTGTTATCACTGTGCAGGCTGCTGGTGGTGGTGGTGGTGTAATGGTGTGGGGGATGTTTTCTTGGCACACTTTAGGCCCCTTAGTGCCAATTGGGCATCGTTTAAATGCCACGGCCTACCTGAGCATTGTTTCTGACCATGTCCATCCCTTTATGACCACTATGTACCCATCCTCTGATGGCTACTTCCAGCAGGATAATGCACCATGTCACAAAGCTCGAATAATTTCAAATTGGTTTCTTGAACATGACAATGAGTTCACTGTACTAAAATGGCCCCCACAGTCACCAGATCTCAACCCAGTAGTGCATCTTTGGGATGTGGTGGAACGGGAGCTTCGTGCCCTGAATGTGCATCCCACAAATCTCCAACTGCAAGATGCTATCATATCAATATGAGCCAACATTTCTAAAAAATGATTTCAGCACCTTGTTGAATTAATGCCACGTAGAATTCAGGCAGTTCTGAAGGCGAAAGGGGGTCAAACACAGTATTAGTATGGTGTTCCTAATAATCCTTTAGGTGAGTGTATATTAAAAATAGCAGAGGGCCTAACACAGATCTGTCACAGACACGTCAGGTTCCACCATCGACCAATCCCAGCACACTCAATCACCAAAATACTAATCATCGCCACCTGCACCTCATCATCACCGCGATCACCAGCACTATAAGGATTCCTCACACACACTCTTTGTCCGATCTCGTTTGCATTATACTTGCCTGTATGCTTACCTTAAGGACTCCAGACGATCTACTTACCTCTCTCCTGTGTCTCCTGTATTCCTCGTGTGCTTCTCTATCTGTGTGTGAGTGCTCCGTGTCTCCAGCATCCATAGTCTCCAGCGGCATTCAAGCTCTTCAATCCTGAGATCACAAAAGGACAGTATTCTGCATCACTCCATTCATACTTGAACAGTCACCTGCACAACTGTTTACCTCTGCTGGTATCAGTAAACATCACTGTTTGTTTTACTCCTGCCTCCGACCCTTCTGTGTTGTAACAAGATCCTTGCAGCACTCCATAATTTACTATCGTTATCTTAGATTTTTCCCCCGTTTAAATAGACAAAATTGTGAACGTATGATAGGTATGACCTAAACCACTGTAATGCCTGTCCCTGAATACCAGTGTAATTTTGTAGTCGATCTAGTGTTGAACGCAGCACTGAGATCAAGTAACACTAGTATTGAGACACAGCCTTGGTCAGAAGCTACAAGTAAGTGAAATTTTTCATAGATAACGTTTTTAGTTTTTTTGCAAGAAGGAGCACAATTGGGCCGACACCACTTTTTCTAGTATTTTAGACATAAATGGAAGGTTTGAAATGGGTCTGTAATTTGCTAATACGTTTGGATCTAATTGTGGTTTCTTAAAGAGAGGCTTAATAACTGCTAGCTTGAACGGTCGTGGGACGTGACCTAGAGATAAAGACGAGTTGATAATATTGAGAAGAACTACAGGTAACAGCTCTTTCAGTAGTTTAGTGGGCATTGGATCTAATAAACATGTTGTTGGTTTAGACGCAGTAATAAGTTTATTTAGCTCTTCCTGTCCTATAGTTGTAAATCTCGGATCTGCTTCTCCACGGCCTCCAGCTCCAACTGCACTGCATGCAGCTCGAACGTTTCTTCCAACACAAAGGTAGAGAAACATCCAATATACTCGCCATTAGAACAGATGAACAATAATATTGTGAGAGAGAAGAGAGCGTGACCACGCCGCTACTGTTAGCAGGCTAAAGGAAAAAACAAGCAATTAGGATTCAACTTGACGGAGCTCTAACTAAAACAGCGCACCAGCAACAGACGGGAAATGATGTAATCCAAATCAGTATTACACACTGTTCGGTTACTCGCAGTTTGTGCAGTTAGTGGTGTACCTCTAATACACCACTATGTCCAACTGCGTTCAGCATCCGGTTAGTGAGGTCTGATCGCACTCTGACAACAGCATTGATGTCTCGCGCATATACTTCAATGAGTGCTAGACATTACTTCTGTTGTCAGAGCACGATCAGACCTCACTAACCGAGTGCTGAGCACAGTTGGACATTGTGGTGTTTTAGAGATAAAAAATTATATACTCTACGGTTTCTAACACAAACCAATCGTTTCACGTCTTAGGACATCAATGTGTCGTCACATGCTGCAGGGTTTAATTTGGATTTGTCTATGCAAGTTTTTTCAACTCTTATTGATAGAGTACCCATTCACTCCCATTATTTGACTGACAGATGGCAACGGTTGCAGTTAAAAATCATAATTTGTGTTTTACTGAGGAAACAAAGTCATGTACATCTTGCACTGGGGGTAAGCAGATAAACATCAAATTTTCATTTTTGGGTGAACTATCCCTTTTATAATTGCCTTTTTTAATTCTATTACTCCTTTTCCTATTACTACTTTAAAACTAATTTTATCACTGTTTGCAAACATTCAAGTTATCTATATGTGTGTGTGTGTGTTTTATGGGTTGTTATGGACTGTTTGTAATAGCCATAATTACACAAAATGTATTTGTATCTTGTGGTCGAAATTCATGAGATCAGGTGTTTGATTCCATGGGTCTTAACAAAGACATATCACAACAGTAACTCTGCCTGCTCATCACCGAGGGTGCCCGCCTGCACTGCCCTCCACCCCTGCTAAGTCTGCAAAGCAGCAGTCTCCACCCAGCAGATGGAGTTTCCATCCTCAGGTGGTCCAGCTGATTTGGCAATGGTTCGAGCAGATAGATATGTTTGCCTCCCCGGACACAGCCCACTGTCAGTTGTTTTACTCCCTGACCAAGGGCACGGCACGGATCCACTGGCACACAGCTGGCCCGGGGTCTATGCAAGTTTGCGCTTCCCCCAGTGAGCCTGCTCGCACAGCTTCTGTGCAAGGTCAAGGAGAACGAGGAGTCGGTTGAATTAAAAGAACTGTCCTTTAAGAAAGTACTCCTGGTTGCATTGACCTCCATCAAGAGGGTAAGGGACCTGCATGCAGTTTTGGTCGATGAATCATGCCTGGAATTCGGGCCGGGTGACACTTGGGTTGTCCTGAGACCTCGGCCTGGATATGTGCCCAAGGTTCCTACCAGGAACCTTCAGGAATCAGGTAGTGAACCTGCGAGAACTGTACATCCTCTCACCACAGTTCCTGTGCCTTCGCTGAAGTGTGGGTAGCATGCTCGTCTCCTCAGCAAAAAACAAAGTGCGAGTGCTCTCATTTCCGCATTCATTCCCACGCTGCAGGGGTAGTGCGTGTGACGCAAAGCCTGCATGCCAATGTCCATTGACTCGTTTAGTTACACTCGAAGGTGATAGGGCTCTCTAGCGATATCCCAATTCGTCAGCTCACTTCTAATGTACGTCTCCGTTACCTCCTTCAGGGAACGAAGGTTACATACTTAACCAAGATGGTCTCTGATATGGGAAACTTCTCTCTGGTGTTATTGCATGGTTCTTGTAGTTTTCCTGTCTATGAAACTCTTTCCCAGTGGTGTATTATTTTGTATTTGAGTAAATGAACAGTAATTAGTTACTGTACTTAAGTACCTTTTTGGAAATAATGATGTAAGCAACTTTAACTCTGTACTTAACTATATTTTTGAACAAATAAATGTAATTTCAACTCCTGTATATTTGTGATGAGTAATGCAATTGACTGTTTTGCATGGCACCTAACTTTTTATGCAGCAATTTGTTTCTGCTATAAAGAAGGCATTGAAGGTACTTTATCTTGCCTGTACTCAACCAAACTTGTACTTTACATGAATGTGAGTGCATTAGCAGTTAGTTGTGAATCAGAGGTGTTTGATTTAGGAGATGAGGTCATGACTGCACCGGTGATGAGCAGGGTTGCCGGGTTTTTACAACAAAAACCCGCTGCAAAACACATTCGTATTATCATTGGTCCGTGACGATAATGTAATAAGAGGTGTGACTCTTGTGTTTGAGTTTGTTGAGGTAAGATCTCCGAGGGTGAAAACATGAACACACTGGATATCCGCTTTATAGTACAAAATGAAGATGTGCTTCTGATGAATTGAGGCACTGACACGGTTTTTCATTTTTGATACTGTAAAGCTGCTTGCTTTTAAGCAATTTATTGAATAAAGTGCTATATACAGTGGTGTGAAAAGTGGTGTGCCCCCTTCATGATTTTTTATTTTTTGCGTGTTTGTCATACTTTAATGTTTCAGATCATCAAACAAATTTAAATATGAATCAAAGATAACACAAATAAACACAACATGCCATTTTTAAATGAAGGTTTTTATTATGAAGGGAAAACAAAATCCAAACCCACATGGCCCTGTGTTTCGTTCAGCTGTGTGTATTTAAGCGACTCTGTCTTATAGCTTCTTTGCTTGGTGTTTAGTTGTTCTGAAGCCAGTTGCCTGAGTGTTCTCTATCTCTGAGACTTTTTTATTTTTCTCTTGCCTGTAGATTATTCCTTCTCTGTTATTTTTAGTGGACTTTCTCATATTTGGATTATTTCTTGTGGCATGCCCATTTGGACAGTTTTTGGTTTTTTGAGAACTTCTTTTGCTGTTTTGCTTCAGCTGTGGATTTTTCTTTTTCTTTTTTTGTTATTTTAACTTTTATTAAAAACTTATTCTGCATCTCAACTTTTCTAAAGTGCTCCTTACTGTTGCATTCACCATTCTCCATTGGCTCAAAGATTGGGAGTCTGACTCTCACATTGGAGACCTGAGTTCTAGTCTCGGCTCTGACAGAAACCAACACATCCAGAGCAAATTGACTGTAACTACTTAACATTATTTTATTTATCTGCTGTATTGACAAGACCTTTATGAAGGATATTGGTTTACTTGTGGCATTTTTGGGCACTTGCGCTTAACTGAGACTTTTTGTAGACTTGATTTATTACAATGTTGAGGTGTTCAGTTTTATTTTGATTTTAGAAAATAAACATGATTTCTCATCAATCAAATCAATTGTTTATTTTTACTGGCATTTCTCTCAGATATCGAAGACTAGTGCATCTCTGAGCCTACATTTAGCATGAGTAAAATACTAAAGTAATGTTAAAATCAGATGCTCCAAGATTTTTTTTTACTCAAGTTTTATTAGAATGTAACTTTTAATTTGTAATGTGAGTAATTTTTTGCTGTCAGGTATTTCTGCTTTTACTCAAGTATGGTTTTCAGGTACTCTTTACACCTCTGCTCTTTCCACAGGTACGACTTCTAAAACAGTTCTCTTTCAGTGAATCCTCATGTGACACTTAAGTTGACCTTTAAATCTGAAACTCTTTCCACACTGACCACATGTAAAAGGCTTCTCTCCAGTGTGAATATTCATGTGTTCCCTAAGGTTTTGTTCTCGTTTGAAGCCATTCCCGCACAGAGTGCAGGTGTAAGGCTTTTCTCCAGTGTGAACTCTCATGTGGACTTTAAGGTTTCCTTTTCCACTGATACTCTTTCCACACTGTTCACAGGCAAATGTGCTCTCTCCAGTGTGATTTCTCATGTGGACTATAAGGTTTGCTTTTACAGTGAAACTCTGTCCACACTCTTGACAGGTGAAGGGTTTCTCTCCAGTGTGAATTCTCATGTGGCCTATAAGGCTCACTTTATGACTGAAACTCTTTACACATTGTTTGCAGGTGTAAGGCTTTTCTCCAGTGTGAGTTCTCATGTGGACATTAAGGCTTCCTTTATGTGTAAAACTCTGTCCACATTGTTCACAGGTGAATGGACTCTCTCCAGTGTGAATTCTCATGTGGGCTATAAGGCTTCCTTTGTGACTGAAACTCTTTCCACATTGTTTGCAGGTGTGAGGCTTTTCTCCAGTGTGAATTCTCATGTGGACTTTAAGGCTTCCTTTATGTGTGAAACTCTGTCCACACTGTTGGCAGGTGTAAGCCTTCTCTTGAGTATGAACTTTCATGTGGGCAATAAGGTTTCCTTTTTGACTGAAACTCTTTCCACATTGTTTGCAGGTGTAAGGCTTTTCTCCAGTGTGAATTCTCATGTGGACTTTAAGGTTTCCTGTAATTGTGAAACTCTTTCCACACTGTTGACAGGTGTAAGGCTTTTCTCCAGTGTGAATTCTCGTGTGGACTTGAAGGTTTCTATGTTGGTCAAAACTCTTTCCACACTGTTGGCTGGTGAAATAACTTTTAGTTCCTGTCTTTTGAGCTCTTTTTTGTGAGGAACACCTTTTAGCCTGTGTCAATCTTTCTCCAATCATGAAATCATGATGTTTATTCTCTTCTTCCCTTTCATTAAGCTCATGACTCGCCTCTTTCAGTGACATCAGGTCTAGGACAAAAACAGACATAAAACAATTGAGACATTTAATGCATCAAAACCAAAAACATGTATGCTCTATACCAGGGGTGTCCAAACTTTTTTAAAAGGGGGCCAGATTCGATAATAGGGACTTTAAGCAACAGATGTTGATGGAATGGTAACGGTGACTGGAAGTAAACTGTCAACTGCCGTAGCTAAAGAACACAAAAATCGCTAAGCAACAACAAAGAGGACACCGTGGATCATTTAATCATTTAACATAGTAAACAATACATCACATTAGGGCTGCACGATTTATCGCGATAAAATCGCACACGATATGGCAAAGGCTGCGATTATTTAATGCGTGGCTTGTCAGAGCTTTACGGCTCTGTGATCAGTAGTAAATGCTTCTCCATCTGAAAGCTAGAGGGCGCTCTTGCGCAGAAACTCATGCCCTGCAGCAGCATCATATCGCTGCAGCTGAATAAACAGAAGATTGAAATGCTTTGATTAATTAAACATGACTGCATTATTCTGTGTAAGAAGCCACATCATCTCACAGAAGGACACTGAACTTCTTTATGAAGAGAGTTTGGAGTAAAAACATATTAAATGTTGTCTTTTGTTGGACAAGATGTTAATAAATGTTTCTCGTGTCTGAAAAGAAGTTTGATGCGTGTTGCTTTTTCAAATGTACATTATAAATGACTCAAACTCACAGTGCTTTCAGATGGATTAGCATTTGGAGCCATAGTTCATTGACAAGCTGCGCAAAAAAAAAAAAAAAAAAAATCGCAGCCTTTGTGATTTCATAATTGCACTAAGAATCGCGTTTAAGCAATAATCGTGTTCAAGTTCAATTTTATTTTTCGTATCGTGTGAAATATCGTGCAGCCCTACATTAAATGTAAATAAAAACAAGAGAATGGTTGCTTTTGACATTAAATGACATACAGATACAACTAAAATACCACATAACTATAGAATATAACATTTACTTATCTAGTCTGTCACGTATTATCGACTATGGCAAATTGGCTACTCTCCCGCAGTAGATGGTTACAGTAGAACACCAAGTAGCAGCAGTAATGATGTGGAAGTTTCATATTTCAATATTTTACTCAGAATACAAATGTTTAAACTGAGAAAATGTATCATTTTAAGGGAAAAATAAGTTGATTTTAAATTTCATGGCATCAACTCATCTCAAAAAAGTTGGGACAAGGCCATGTTTACCACTGTGTGGCATCCCCCTCTTATTTTTACAACAGTCTGCAAATGTCTGGGGACTGAGGAGACAAGTTGCTCAAGTTTAGGAATTGTCTAATACAGGCTTCTAGTTGCTCAACTGTCTTAGGTCTTCTTTGTCATATCTTCCTCCTTATGATGCGCCAAATGTTTTCTATAGGTGAAAGATCTGGACTGCTGGCTGGCCATTTCAGTACCCAGATTCTTCTTCTACGCAGCCATGATGTTGTAATTGATGCAGTATGTGGTCTGGCATTGTCATGTTGGAAAATGCAAGGTCTTCCCTGAAAGAGACGACGTCTGGATGGGAGCATATGTTGTTCTAGAACTTGGATATACCTTTCAGCATTGATGGTGCCTTTCCAGATGTGTAAGCTGCCCATGCCACACGCACTCATGCAACCCCATACCATCAGAGATGCAGGCTTCTGAACTGAGCGCTGATAACAACTTGAGTTGTCCTTGTCCTCTTTAGTCCGGATGACATGGTGTCCCAGTTTTCCAAAAAGAACTTCAAATTTTGATTAGTCTGACCACAGAACAGTTTTCCACTTTGCCACATTCCATTTTAAATGAGCCTTGGCCCAGAGAAAACGCCTGTGCTCCTGGATCATGTTTAGATATGGCTTTTTTTTTTTTGACCTATAGAGTTTTAGCCGGCAACGGCAAATATCACGGTGGATTGTGTTCACTAACAAGTATTCCTTTCTGGAAGTATTCCTGAGGCCATGTTGTGATTTCCATTACAGTAGCATTCCTGTATGTGATGCAGTGCCGTAGGCTTGTGCCGATATATGGTAATGCGATATATCGCGATAATGAATATGCATGGTATTTTTATTGTGGGCAATTCAAAATACCATAAATAATAATTTATTACAAATTATTAAAATTTTTATAATGCATATAAGAATACTGTCCCCATCAACCGTATAAAATGCACAACATCACTGTATTCTGCTTCAAAGGGACACATGCTCAGATGTAAACAAGCCAATGAGAACCACATGGCGGAACGAGTGAAGGAGACGAGCTGAATGAAAGTGCGCGTTCACTCTCTGACAGCAGAGGGCGCTGATGGAACAGCAGAATGCAATGGTTACCTCGGAAACCCCATAAACAAAGCAACTGCGCTGGAGACGTTTTTAAAATGCCTCAAACATATATTTTAATCTGGACTACAACATGCCCTAAAAATTAGAAATGTTCTGATTATTTGTTATTGTTCAGTAAAACTTGAAGAAATACAGCTTCATTAGTTAACATGTTAATTCATTATTACCAAACTGACAATGAAAAATACTTAT
The DNA here is from genome assembly GCF_018812025.1 of Megalobrama amblycephala. Classification (NCBI taxonomy): domain Eukaryota; kingdom Metazoa; phylum Chordata; class Actinopteri; order Cypriniformes; family Xenocyprididae; genus Megalobrama; species Megalobrama amblycephala. Next base: position 3,048,052 of record NC_063060.1, on the reverse strand, counting down.
AAAGCATCAATTATTCTTAGTTACTGTTTAATAGCATTACTAAAATTAAAATAACTTGTTTAATGGACCTGAGAAAAAATTAACAATGATCAGTTGTGTTTCTTAACTAACATTAACAAAAAAATAATACTTTCTGTAACAAATGTAGCTGTTGCTCAATCTTAGTTAATGCGTTAAATAATGAGAGCTTTTTGTAAAGTGTTTCCTGTTGTTCTTTATAGCCTAATGCTTTTGCACTTTAATCTGTTTAAAAAATTGACCTTATATATTTTTTGTGTATTGTATTATTGCATTTAAACATTCAGAGTTATTTTTATTAAAAGAAGAGTTCTTAAACCTATAATACTATGACAAAACTTTTTTTGCAACATATTTCAATATCGTGATAATACCGTATACTGTTATAAAAGCTTCAGCAATTAATCACAACGTGAAAATTTGATACCGTCACATGCCTACAGTGCCGTCTAAGGGCCCGAAGATCACGAGCATCCTGTGTGGTTTTCCGGCCTTGACCCTTACGCACAGATATTGTTCCAGATTCTCTGAATCTTTGGATGATATTATGCACAGGAGATGATGATAACTTCAAACTCTTTGCATTTTTTCTCTGAGAAACTCCTTTCTGATATTGCTCCACTATTTTTGGCCGCAGCATTGGGGGAATTGGTGATCCTCTGCCCATCTTGACTTCTGAGAGACACTGCCACTCTGAGAGGCTCTTTTTATACCCAATCATGTTGCCAATTGACCTAATAAGTTGCAAATTGGTCCTCCAGCTGTTCCTTATATGTACATTTAACTTTTCCGGCCTCTTATTGCTACCTGTCCCAACTTTTTTGGAATGTGTAGCTCTCATGAAATCCAAAATGAGCCAATATTTGGCATGACATTTCAAAATGTCTCACTTTCAACATTTGATATGTTATCTATATTCTATTGTGAATAAAATATAAGTTTATGAGATTTGTAAATTATTGCATTCCTTTTTATTCACAATTTGTACAGTGTCCCAACTTTTTTGGAATCGGGTTTGTAGTCCAAGTGCTTTGCAATGGTTGGTTTGTTCAGTGTAGACAGGCTTTTAGCTGTTGCGGCGTGTCTGGTGTAAGTTAGTAGACACGGTGATAATACGACACCATGAGTCGAGGATCTATTTCAGAACCGGCCGCTATTCAAATAATCTGGCTGCGGGCGCGGGCCAGATATTATTGCAGACATTATTGCCGCCTATTGCGACCACTCCTTTATGGTATTTAGTCCATAAACACATTTAATATAAATACGAATGCACAAAACTGCAAGTTTGACAAAAATAATAAAGACCAAATTACAGACTATTTTTTTCTTTTGAGCATGAACAGAAAAAAATCTTTTCCATTGTTCTCTATTCAGAAGATGATATTGGGTTTATTGTTTCAAAAAATAATTGTTTTAGGCTACTTCTGTAATATTCTCTAAGACTATATTTCTGTATATTCTCTATTTCTGAAGAGCTGGACATTTTAATAATGATCAAATTCAGCTTTGAGAATAAAACCAACCTGTTTGTTCCTCAATATCTTCATGTTTCACTTTGAATGTTTCTTCAATCTTCATGTCTTTAGTCTTATCTTTAATAATTATCTTCATAATTTCAGTCTCCTCTTTATTAAACTCAATCTTCATGTCTTCAGTCTCCTCTTTAATAAACGCCATCTTTAAGAAGAGAATAATTAACAAAGTTAATGGTCTTCAATGACCTGTTAGACAACACTAATGCTTAAAATTAATAAACTTCATATTTAGACATTTATGATCTACATTTGGTATTCAAAGAATTATAATTATATTTAAATGATTACTCTTTGATGAAAACATGATTAGTTAGTTAGTGTTTGTTGTCGTTCATGTTCACTGTTTGAGCAGCACGAGTCGTGATTCACTGAATCATTTCTCAAAGTGTTTGATTCAATTGACTCGGAGTTGAAAAGTTCAGTTTCTCCATCATGACTCGCCAGAGACTGAACTTGTGTTCATGATAAACTGATTTATGATTTATAGAGAGAGAAATGAGACGCAGGTTTACTGTTTCTCATCAGTTGGATGAGTTTTACTCACACAAATATCCTTCATTACAGTTACCGGTAGATGAAGAATTACAATGTTACATTAAATAGTGTATAAACTCAATTTCACATCGCTTTTAAAACTATTAAAAATCATTAAAACTATTTCTGTCGATTAAATTCTTAAAACAAACCTTTCTTCAGCATAATCACAGCAGATGCAGGAGCTCGGCGCTGTCTTATGACGTCATGTCGACACTCCAAAATAAAAGTCCTGTTCAGACGCTGCATTGTCTACAATCACAGAAGTGCATTGAAATCCAACAATTTTACCAGATAATATTTGTATTAATATTAAAACAGTGACAAATATGATACAAACAAATGTGTTAAAAAGGTTGTTTGAGTTCATAAAGCAGAGTTCATTCATGTGTCCGAATTGAAACACATTTAAACTCAGTGTGTTTTACCAATATATAAAATGTGGACACATTTTAGTTTAAACATGGGTATAAAATGTGTAAAAAGTTATCTTTCAAGGATAAGTTTAAGTAAAAGAAGTAATCAATATTAAATGTAATTTATTCAATACCAAAAATTATTGGTAAAAGGTTCAGTCAAATTTAAAATGTAATGTTTCACATATTTGTAATTAAATCAATAGCAAATAAAGTCTTCAGTGTCAAGGGTCATTTGTGTGAGTTGCTGCATATGTAGTGATTCAAATTCTGTGATGCTCTTAAAAGAGACTGTCGGTTCTGTTTTGTGCATTTATGTGGTTGTCAGGTTTGTTGTTTAGACAAAATCAAAAAGGAAGAAAAAGAAATGATCACCAAATATCTATATTTCATAGGTGTGTACTACAGATGCGCGGATCACGGTACCCGGGGGCGATAATAAAAAATAAGTCAATTAAATGCAGGTGGGTTACGGGCGGATGAGACAAAAATCATGAATGTTTTGATTTTAAAGGGATAGTTCACCCAAAAATGAAAATTTTATGTTTATCTGCTTACCCCCAGGGTATCCAAGATATAGGTGACTTTGTTTCTTCAGTAGAACACAAATTGATGATTTTTAACTCCAACCGTTGCCGTCTGTCAGCTGGTATTAATGCAAGTCAGCGGGAACTTCGGACTATAAGAGTAAATAAAACACGCACAGACAAATCCAAATTAAAGGTGCCCTCGAATGACGAAAATTGAATTTATCTTGGCATAGTCAAATAACAAGAGTTCAGTACATGGAAAAGACATACAGTGAGTCTCAAACTCCATTGTTTCCTCCTTCTTATATAAATCTCATTTGTTTAAATGACCTCTGAAGAACAGGCGAATCTCAACATAACACAGACTGTTACGTAACAGTCGGGATCATTAATATGTACGCCCCCAATATTTGCATATGCCAGCCCATGTTCCCAACATTATGAAAGGCATTACACAAGGGCAGAACGTCTGGATCTGCACAGCTGAATCATCAGACTAGGTAAGCAAGCAAGAACAATAGCGAAAAATGGCAGATGGGGCAATAATAACTGACATGATTCATGATAACATGATATTTTTAGTGATATTTGTAAATTGTCTTTCTAAATGTTTCGTTAGCATGTTGCTAATGTACTGTTAAATGTGGTTAAAGTTACCATCGTTTCTTACAGTATTCACGGAGAGAAGAGCTGTCGCTATTTTCATTTTTAAACACTTGCAGTCTGTATAATTCATAAACATAACTTCATTCTTTATAAATCTCTCCAACAGTGTAGCATTAGCCGTTAGCCACAGAGCACAGCCTCAAACTCATACAAAATCAAACGTTAACATCCAAATAAATACTTTACTCACATAATTCGAAGCATGCATGACGAACATCTTGTAAAGATCCATTTGAGGGTTATATTAGCTGTGTGAACTTTGTAAATGTGCTGTAATATAGTCCAGAGCTCGTGTGGCAGGGAGCACGCGATTTAAAGGGGCGGCGCCGAGTGTCTATGAAAAATCTATGGGGTATTTTGAGCTGAAACTTCACAGACACATTCAGGAGACACCTTAGACTTATATTACATCTTGTGAAAAAGCATTCTTGGGCACCTTTAAACCCTGTGGCTTGTGACGACACATTGATGTCCTAAGACATGAAACGATCGGATTATCGCTCTGTTATCTCTTTCAAGGCTCCCTCAGAGAAACATTTTAATGCTCAGATGTTGCTCTTTCTGACCTCAGGATACCAAGTAGTGATTCTTGTATATCTCTCATTTTAATATCATTATTATTAATACAAATTATTTCAGATGTTTCTCCTAAAATTCCTTAGGAGAAATAAGAGTAGACACAAATGAGACATGAGAAATATCTGAGAGGAAAGGAGTTAAAACTAAGAATGTGGTGGAAGAAAATAGAACGTCTCATTTTTGTCTTTCTGTAGTCTCTTTCAAGACTCTATTTTATTGCTCAGAGGTTGCTCTTTTAAGCTCATGTTAATATTCGAGGAACAGACTGTGAATTGAAGACCTGTCATGTTGCAGATTCCACATCTTCCATTGAATTAACTCTCTGGGAGACCTACATGGAATCTGTAACAAGCAATGAATCTTACACTTTCACCACCCTTGCGACAAGAAACTACAACGGAAACCTCAGTTTAACTACAACACGACAAACCACCATCGAACCTATGAAAACACCGATATTGCCTACAGCACCAATCAACATCAATCCTCATACCGTTTCACTAAACCACCAGTGGAAGGTGCTGCAGTACACATCATGAAACTTTGCCCAAAGTGCCACACGCCTCAACAAAACTTGTCTCCAAAAGATCCGTATCACAGATGCCAGACTTGTAAAATCCTAAGAAAAGGACCAAGTTATATGACAAAATGCAACGGCACCCTGACATTCACATTAGGAAAAGAACAACTAGCTCTTTCAGTCTCCAACTCACTCCTCTCTACATTCATTAGAACTGAATGCAATCTTAACCTAATGGATAGTCAAGAAATTGAGGAATTCCTCCTCACCAAAGGACCTTTAACACTTCAGTACACCTCTGAGAACCAGATCACCTCCCTTTCAAAAGCAAACGAAACAGGCCAGCAACAAAAAACAGATGAAGACAGTGACAGTAATGAAGAACTTTGTGCTGCAGCCAGTGACCATTTTCCTGAGTCCACAAACACCACAGAAAGAAGGAACATCAGACTGTACAGCACTAAAACAACTTCATGAACTTTCAAACCCCGCTGTTGTCCCACCAGCTATTCCACAGCCAACAAAGAAACAGCACACTCCCCAAAGACAACAAAAAAGACAAAAAACATCAGATACAACAAGCCCCCCAAAAAACAAGCCAAGAAACAAACTACTCCACCATCAACACAAATACAAAACAAAACATCAAACGACCCAACAAAAAGCAAAATTGAAGAAACAAATGTTGCAGACAGTTCTGAGGACTTTGACGACATTACTGAACTGTTGCTCTAGTAGTGAGCCTTTTAACGAAATTCAGCATATGGATCAGGTAGTCTATTTCTTTAGAAATGCATTGCATTACTTTTAAAGGACCAACACCACAAATGCTTTAAAAGAACAAAACATATACACCAACACTCCCTTTTTTTTTCACAAACACATTGCCAAAATTCAACACTAAAAGCATATCAAACAACTGAACTAAATTCTGTTTCTTTACAAATATACTGTACTAAATTTATATAAATGTGTGAAACCAAACACTGTTTAAAAGATACAACTGCTACACTCTATTTCTTTACAAGTACATTGTATTAAAAACAATCTTATTGTATTTTTTTTCCACAGCTCTACGTTTTAATATATTTTTTCCGAAATGCATAATATTTGAATTAACCTTCCAAAAATGTGAATACATTCTAAATGTTTCTCAAGTGCACAATCGTGTAACTACATTTTGAATTTTTCTACTGCATGTGCACAGTTATTGAACTTTTATGCAAATGCAATGCAAAACAACATTTCATTCTTTAACTTGTTTACAGCTTAAAAAGAAAAAGTATACTTGGTAGGTTACTGTCCAAATTAGCCAATTCTAAAGCCATTTACAACTACACAGTAATACATAAAGTTTTCTATTTCTATGGTAACTTAACAGTACACAATAGTTTATTATACCATACTTTTTTTTAAATTTGCTTTTCAACTATTAAACTATGGAAAATTTTTATTTAAAACTTAAAGTGCACAAATGTGTAACTTTGTTTTAAATTTTTCCACTGAATGTGCACACATTGAACTTTTAGACAAATGCAATATTCAAAAACATTTCATTCTTTAAACTGTTTACACGTTACAAAGTATACTTGATAGGTTATTGTTCTATGTTAACGTTCAACTATTTACAAGTACACAATATATTTTCTTAAGTTTTCTGTTTCTATTTTTTATAAATAGTTATATAGAAACTTAACAGTACAAATATTTTCTTCATAACATACTTCAGACTATTTTTCTAACTTTTTAGTCTTTAAAATAAAGAGAATTTACAACTATCTTTCATCTTTACTATTAAAATAAACATTTTACATTTACATTTCTTTACTTAATGTTTTTACACTTTTGTTCCCATTCTAAATTAAAGGCACCAAATTGTACTGTTATACTGTTTGAACAATAAAAAAAAAACCTGCACTTGAAACCAATTTTTCTCTTTCAAATTATTTGCCTGTTACTAACACTAAACCGTACTTGACATAGTATTATTCAAGCTTAACCACTTTGTTGTGTTCATTTTATTGTTTTTATTGAATCAGATTCAATTTTTTCATAAAAAACAATAAAATGAACAACAAAGTGGTGATTGATACAGCAATTTCCTCTTTTCTTTAACATAAATGTCAGACTACCATTGCTTTTCTATTCTACCATAGCTTGACTATTTCCTTATGATTTTACAAGTCTGGCATAAGTAATATGAATATTTTAGGGACAAGTTGTTTTGACACAAGTGGCACCGTCTTAGTCTTAGTTTTTCCATTTTGGAGAAAATTCTTTATATACAGTGTATAGACATTCATGGCAAAAAGTTATGCCATTTGTATTGATAATCCTTACCATTTTCATATATTACATCTACAACTTTAATGAAGACCACAATGGATTCATATCTACTAAAATGCTTTGATATATTACAAAAAAAAAACTTTTCTAAACTAGTCCTAGGTTTTAAACGCAAGATCAATAAAATTACTGCAGTACAATTATTTAGACTCTCTAGGTCAATAATTATCAAGAAAAATTGATAATTTGCATTTAGACAGCTATAACAGTCATTTTAAAATATGGCCTTGATATACAGTATCAAAAACCCTATAAATCCTAAAAGAAAGGTCAGAACTTCATAAAAGATGAGCACATATGTCATATGATTGTAGACAAGCATGAAAATGTCAAATTTATGGGGCTCACACATTAGTTAACTATTACAATTAAAAAATTCCCTGAAAATGGCCATTATAACCACTAGATAGCAGCAGATCATTATCAATTGGCTCATTCAACTTTCTACTATACCACTTTTCAAAAGTGTTACTGTTTAATTCATATGTACACAATACAAAATCATGATTACAACTTTTAAAATCACATTGTCTCAAAGTAAACCACTTCACTTACATCAAAGAATAACATTTTGCAATAATGCCACATTATGATAACAGAGACCTGAAAATTGTTTTATAAAAAGAAGACTTGCAGTAGGCATTGTGTCACCCATCATTTACTTCAATCTATACACCTTGGGCTTGAATGTGTGTGTATATGTACTTATGCTTACTGGGTATTAAGTATTATATTAAAGCCCTTTCATTTCACACTGTGTTTTGCAATATTCTTCAATGTGATGAAGTCACATGATGTCAGCCCTTAAATTCCTCGAACCCGGGTAATCGCTGCTTGCAGCTATATTAGTTATTATTATTATATTATTATTTTTATTTATTATTTGCTGAAGAGCAAACCTACTTACTGCTAGTGCTGTTATCTAAAATGGTGCACTTGCTCCTATCTGAAAATATAGGGGTTGACTGAAACTGTTGGGCCAGTATTGCTTCACTGTATAATGATGGCCAATTGAGAATGGTACTTCTGATTCACTTAATCTTAAGCAGTGTGTTGGTTCTCATCACTTGGGTGTGCCGGGGTTACATGATTTTCTGTGAACGTGCTTTCTAAATATACAAATGATTCTCTGTGTAACAGCATACAGTTTATTTATTGATTTATTTTTGTCACAGACTTGCTGAAGGTCAAAGCACACTTGGCCTTCTGGACATGATGAAAATTCATCACAGCGTTCTGTGCATCAGAGAAGCCTCTAAAAGCCTCAGACTTGATCTCCTTGTTCCAAGCGGAGCTGTCCCAATATTTGAAATCAACCCAAACAATCCCAGCCCTCTCTTCATTGCTCCACCTCCAAAACTTACTCTCATATCCTAACCACTCTGCTCTGATTCGGTCTCGAACCCCGGACCCGATCACTGCGGGGCGAGTGCACTGACAATGACACTAAACACCTCATTCTCTAGCGTTCATCAGTGTGCAGTAGTTTACCTGCAGAACTATCTGGCCTCTGTTACACATGCGAGTGTGTGTCTGTGTATCACAGCTGACATGCAACAAAATGATGCTTCATGAAAATTAAAGCGCCGATGATGAACGAACGACAAGGAAGCACAAAAAATGAACGTACAGAACACAAGAGTTCATTGTTAGTCACAAACAGGCCCATTCTTCATTTGTCGCTAACTTGGTTAGCTGGATTTGATTGATGACGATTTGGCATGATCTTGGATTGTTTGGTTCTTCGACACTTATCCTGGACTTTTCCGTTTTCAGCTCCACCCTACCTGCACTCGGCTACTCTCTCCCCGATTGGTTACATCCAGCTGCAGCCGATGTCGTTCACACCTAAGGAATAAACAAGGAGGCGTGGTAACAGAAAACAAGGAGGCAGGACATAAGGAGCACATGGCAAACACAAATAAAGACATAGCCATGTGTTCAAGCACAAGACAAGACAAGGACACATTAATCTGTCAGGGCAGGATCCTGACAGTTACTCACATGTGAAGCGGAATCAAAACAACGACCTCCATTCCTTCAACTCCGTCACGAAGGGAACAGGCGCTTACAGGAGCATCCAAACTCAAGTAACACAGGTATCCTATTTTTGCTGTGCAATTTTTATTGAGCAAACAAATTAGGGTTGAATTGCTAGTATATTCATTCTCTCAGGTTACAGTCAACGAATATTGTTTTAAAGCTAGACAATTGGGGACTTCATTCACCTTCTGATAACAATTTCACAATTTCCCTGTAACTGTGCATGTGTTTTCATTAGATTAGTTTGTGTGTATTAGAGTAGTTCAATAAAGTCTTGTTTTGATTTTTCACATATATCAGTGTCTTGTATTGTGTGCTTGCCAACTTACTGCCTTAAACTAAGATTTTGCTACCTTAATCATAACTTTATATTATTACCGTTGGTCACGAGATAATATTTTATCCAGAATTAGTAAAATACCCTAACCTCAGTTTTTCGGTGGACGAATAATTGATAAAGTGTTAAATATTCATTTTGAATCATTTACAGTTTAATTTGGTTTTTATTCACTGTAATTGAATTACCTTTGAGTTATAATTGATCTGAGTTGATTCCTACACAGTGCTTTTGAAATATGACTTGCCTCACCTTTAAAGGGTGAGTTGACCCAAAAATGAAAATTAATTACTCACCCTCATGTCGTTTCACGTGAACATCCTCGGCCAATACTGAGTCTGTGTTCTGCGTAAACAGGGAAGCTCTGCAATGCTTTCACTGCACCAACTGCTTAACAGACTGACAGGGTAGAGGAAAAATTGTTGAATAAAGTTGTTATTTTTGTTTTGTTTTTGTGAGTTTAGCTCCAACCCTGTAAAAAACCTTCACCTGCCTTGATTAGAACTGCCTAGAAGAACTTGATTAGCTTGTTCAGGTGTGTTTGATTAAGGTTGGAGCTAAACTCTGCAGGACAGCGGCTCTCTAGGACCGAACTTGCCTACCCCTGCTTTAACCCTTTTGTGTTCAGATCCCTGCAGTCTCACACTGGATCCAAACACGGCATACGCTCAACTCATTCTGTCTGAGGAGAAGAGGAAGGTGACACATGTATTAAAGGATCAGCTTACCCTGATCAATCAGAGATTTAAAAACTGTGTGAAGAGAGTCTGACTGGACGCTGTTACTGAGAGGCTGAATGGAGTGGATATAATGCTGGAATGTCAGTGACGTACAAAGGAAAGGATTGTGTGACTGTGAGTTTGGATACAATGACAAATCCTGGAGTCTGTTCTGCTTTGATTACAGATTCTCTGTCTGTAATCACAATAAAAAACGAACCGTCATATGTGTCCCTTTACCCTTGTCTACTAGAGTAGGAGTCTTTGTAGATGTGTCGGCCGGCACTCTGTCCTTCTACAGCGTCTCTTGACACACACACACACACACACACACACACACACTTGCACACATTTAACAACACATTTACTGAACCCACCTGTGCTGGATTTAGAGTTTATGTGAACTCTGTAGTGTCTTTGTATCAGATTTAGTATCAGAAAACTTAAAGATGCACACCCAAGATAAATTAATTACATTAATGTCACACATACATCTGTTCACGGCAACATAAATGTCTTTTATATGCTGGTGGGAGGTAAAACACCCCAAAATTAAACAGCCGAAGCAATTATACACTTAGGGTTAGGTTCAGGTTAATATTTTATGAATATCTTCGAGTTCGGGTTTGTAACATAGAAAAACTAGTTAAGGTTTGCATGTTGTCTGTTGTGTTGAGGCCGAAAGAGTTCACAAGAGCGGGAGGCATTTAGATTTCTGTATTTGTGCTCACTTTGTCTGAACAGATATACAGAGCATTTAAGGATTCATTTGCAGGGTTGTTTGCTTACTTTGCCCCATAACACTATATATCACGAGTAATAATCACACAACAATCATATTTTTATGAATAAGCATTTATTAATAAAAATATTGAAAAATTTGTATTTATAAAACTTTTTCTTCTATCACTTTCAGTGTGGTTTGAATGAAGTCTGAGTTTTGCAGTGATAGTCCCTAAGCTCAGGCAAACATTGCACTTGATACAGTGTATTTGTGTATCCATTATTGCAGTGTCTACAGCGTCCTCTCTTCGTCTTTACAGGGAAATGTGCAATCATGTCTTTGCGTACATCCAGTGGATGGTGGTCCGATGACATCTTGGCAATCTAAAATGGAAAAAGTAAAAAAATTAATAAGTGAATAATACATATGGGTCTTATATTGTAGTAGATAAGCTGAAAGAATAGACAGGGCAGTAGACCATGTGTTGAGGGTTGAGATCTAAGAATTATCCATCAAAGTATTATAATTTAAATGCAAATGCTAATCAAAATCCCACTACTACATTCAAACAATACTGTCTGGCTGGCCTATTATCTCTCTACTTATCAAACTAAACACATGCATCCCCTCAGAGTACTTACAGATTCATGTTCAAGACCATTCACACCTGTCCCTGAACAATGCAACAAGCATCCCCCCCCCCCCCCCCAAAAAAAAATCTCAGGATCATTTAGAAGTTAATAAACTACAAAGATACAGGGAGTTTCGGATACTGCTCTAGATGACGGAGTTTCAAATTCCACATACAATTTATTCCTGTGTTTAATTATGGTCTAAGCTTAACTAAGTACTAAGTTAGTTACAATGAATCATCTAACAGTTCAGTCAAACTGACGGATACGCTTTATTTGTAGGGCAACTTTATGATTTGAAACGATTAGTTTGTCTTTTTAAATGGAGTAGGCTAGTCATCTTGTCAATATGGCGGATAAATGACGTCTGATTCATATTCTCTATAATGTCAGAAACAGAATATACTGCATGGAGATAGAACAGGTATAGTTATGAATTTTGCATAATAGGTCCCCTTTAAAGCCTTGCAAGATAACTTTTTACACATTTTATACACATTTTTAGACTCAAATTAACTTGTTCATATTATATATATATATATATATATATATATATATATATATATATATATATACTTTGACCTTTAATTCACTTCTGTGATTGTAGACAATGCAGGGTCTGAACAGGACTTTTATTTTGTAGTGATGACATGATGTCATAAGACTGCGCCGCACTCCTGCATCTGCTGTGATTCTGCTGCAGAAAGGTTTGTTTTAAGAATTTATGCTGTTTTAATCGATAGACACAGTTCAATGAATTGCATATTTTTTTTTATTTAACAAACGATGTGAAATGAGTTAATTTACTCTTTAATATATTTATCTAAGTGTAGTGAAGGATATTAGTGTGAGTAAAGCTCATCCACTGATGAGAAACAGTAAACCTGCGTCTCATTTCTCTCTTTATGGGGCGGTTTCCCAGACATTAAGCCTAGTCCTAGAATAAAATGGCCCTTTAAACCACATTAACAGAAATCTGCTTTCTCTGTCATGGTTTAAAATAGTCCTAGACTTAGTCTAGTCCAGAGTTTAATAAGATGATTTCCTGGAGGAAGACTAGAGCTACTCCGCTGTTACATAAAACACTTAGACTAGTCTTAAAAGTTAAGACACTAAAGTTTTTCTTGAAGAGTGGTCCTAATTCTAAGTCCATTACATAAAAAGGTAGATTGGTGTAATTTAAATTGGAAAAATAACATTGATTACCCCTTGATTAACTGCAAGTTGGTCAAACTAGTTCTTAAGACACAGTCTTAATATAGTGACTAAGTTTATGCAACTGCAGCAGGACTAAACTGAGGCTTAAATTAAACCTACCAGGAAGAGGTTTAACTTCAGATTATTATTGTTTCATAGAAGACACATGTATCTGTGTGTGTGTGTGTATCTCTCTCTCTCTCATATATATATATATATATATATATATATATATATATATATATATAGAATTCATCTATTTAAAAATTATTTATTACAAACAGATTTCCAGGCATTACTTTTTTCACAGCTGATGTATTTTGCTTGATTTAAAAGAACTCTCTTGTTTAGTAAAGGTTTTTTTTTTCTTTTTTGTTTTTTTGGATTGCAGTCTTTTTCTGCTGCAATGGTTTTCCTTGGATATGCTTCTCAGTTCCATGCAATTTTAAGCTTTTCTTGGTTCATTCCATGTTTTCTAGGCAGCCTCTCTCATGCTAATTCAGACTAACACAGTTGGTTTTAAATTAATCTGGTTTATTTTAATTCAGGACTCCATAGTCCAGGTTTTAGTAATCTGTACTTAATCTGTGTTTCAGGAAGCCATGATTAACAAGATTAAGGCCTATCCTGGCTTAAATTAAACCCTTTCTGGGAAATCGCCTCTATATATCATAAATCAGTTTATCATGAACACGAGTTCAGTCTCTGGCGAGTAATGATGGAGAAACTGAACTTTTCAACTCCGAGTCAATTGAGTCAAACACTTTGAGAAATGATTCAGTGAATCACGACACGTGCTGCTCAAACAGTGAACATGAACGACAACAACAAACACTAACAAACTAACTAATCATGTTTTCATCAAAGAGTAATCATTTAAATATAATCTATAATTCATTAAATACCAAATATAGATCATAAATGTCTAAATATGAAGTGTTTATTATAGTGTTAGTTTTGAGTGCTTTTTGTCTAAAAAAGCAAAAAAAAAAAAAAAAAAAAAAAAAAGAAAGCTATAGGCAAGGGAGTTTTTATCAGGGATGGAGATAAACTCTGCAGGACACTGGAGTTGCCCATCCCTGGTCTAAACCATTAACTTAATAACGTTACTTAATAACATTAATTATTCTTTTCTTAAAGATGGCGTTCATTAAAGAGGAGACTGAAGACATAAAGACTGTGATTATTAAAGATGAGACTGAAGACATAAAGATGGAGTTTATTAAAGAGGAGTTTGAAGAAATAAAGATTGAAGAAACATTCAGTGTGAAACATGAAGAAACTGAGGAACAAACAGGTTGGTTTTATTCTCACAGCTGAACTCATTTGATCATTATTAAAATGTCCAGCTCTACAGAAATAGAGAATATTTTGTGCAACATTAAACCCA